>NC_134700.1:130489052-130669052 GCF_043290135.1 Rhipicephalus microplus
GGTTAGACCCACTAAACAGCTCTGGTTAGGTCCCCATGCTGCTCCAGAATTTTTATTATTTATTTATTTTATTTACATCGCTCGACTTTTTGGTCACGCATAATATGATGATTTTTCGCTCATTACCAATGACACCGACGCCGACGCCAACGCCGGAATTTCCGCAAAACGACTCATTTAGCACCATCGCGTTAAAAGTACGATATGATGAATTTGGCATAGGGTGTCAGTATACAACCTCGTCAATCAGAATATAGACTAATGTGAAGGTAAACAACGCACAATTGTTTAAAAAAAAGGACAAAAACAATAGGAGACTCTGGTTAAATGAGACCTGATAGGACCAGTAAATAGTGTACCATTTAACAGGAGTTCCGTTAACTGAGAGATGAACAAGGGAGAAGAATCCATTAATGAATACAATCATGCTGGAAGCAGTTGATCCATTTAAGCAGCAGTATTGTTTGACAGACTTTTGTTTTCTGAGAGTGTATGTATACGGTAGATACTGTATATATTGTCACGCAGCAAAGGACGATGCAGTTGTCTATGAGGAAAACAAGTTTATTGGAGCGAGCGAACCTGTGCTGCCCTAACAACTGAAAAAAATACACAGGCGGCGAAGCAGCGGCCAGCAAAACGACGGGCACGCTAGTGAGCGTCGGCGATCGAATGACGCGGCATTGGCTGTGCGGGAATTTATGTCCCTCGGCGCGAAGGTTTCTCGAATAGTCGAATTGTATCGGGAACGCCGTGATATCGTGTGTTAGAAACGCTGTTCGTTCGAACAGCGTTTCTAACAAACCACGCTTGAAGCGTTGTTTCTATCGAACAACGCCTGAAGCGTTGTTCGATAGCGTTTGTTCGAAACGCTGTGGTAGCGTTTCTTCGAAACGCTGTGAAAACGGTGATAGCACAGGCCGGCGCAGCCAGGCCGAAAGAAATTGCCCGCAGCTTCCCTCGGGGGAACACTGAGGAGGATGCGGAGCTCGACCGGCAATCAACGACTGCTTGCACGTAGCACACACGACGTAGTCGGCATAGTCGGTGCCCTTTCCAAACGTATCGCAAAGAACCGACAACGCTTTGGAGTTGTTCTGAACGTTGCCGATCCGAGTTAAGTTGTTATCGAACCAAAGACAATCACACACCTTGCAGGTGTGGCCGAAGCTTCGGTCGAGGAAGTCGCGCTTGAAGCGAGCGTTGGGCGTGGCATACTGCTTGGCGCGCCACGCCGCTACCTCGGCGCGCTTGCGCTCGCGGGCAGCATCGGGATCGGCCTCTCGTCGCCGACGCTTGCACTCGGCTTCCCGTTTTCGAAAGTCCGGGTCCTCTTGTCGACGCTTACGTTTCAAAGCGGCCGAATCTGGTGCTGCTGCTCGACGCGGACGTCTCTCAGCGGATTCACGTTCTCTACGTTGAGCATCTTCCGCTCGACGCCGACGTTTACGTTTGGCGTCGCGAGCTCTTCTCCGCGCTGCCTTGTCTTCGGACGACGACTTGGTTGCGGTTCCGCCAACACTTTGGCCGGCGCTGGTCGAAGGGACGTCGATCATTGCGACCTCGGACGTCGACGCGCCGTACAAACCAACCGACGAGCGGCAACTGAGCGAGCGAGCACCAACCTTGAGTATATATACAGCGCGACGGCGCATGCACTGTAAGCTGTCGAATGTTCGAGAAGGGGGAGAAGCGCAACGGCGCATGCGCGCGCGTCAGCTTCCGATGTTCTCGAAGCGCGACGGCGCATGCGCGCGCGTCAGCTGCCGATGTTCTCGAAGCGTGACGGCGCATGCGCGCTACATTATACAGCTAGCGAATGTTCGTGAAGAGGAGAAGCGCACGCGGTGTGTAGAGGAGGAAGGGTGCACAGATGGTGGAGGAGTGAAGCGCGCGCGGTGTGTAGAGGAGGAAGGGATGCACAGATGGTGGGAGAAGGAGGAGGAAGCTTGCGGACGGCGCCGCACTACAAGCCTCGAGTATTAGATGCGCCGCATCTAAAAACAAAACACAAATAAACAAACCCAATGCATGGTTCGCGGCATTACCCCCCCCCCCCTCTAAGAGTGCATCGACCCGATGCTAACATAAGGGACAGTCCACACAATTCAAAAGTTCGTCATCGTCCGTAGAAAGGTTTTAAGCGAACCACATGGACGACTTCGGGCCGCGTACGTCGTCGTGATGTACGGGAGTCCCCATCGGGGATCACTTCGTACGTTAGTTCGCCAACACGTCGTAGAATCTGGTAGGGTCCGAAATAGCGTCGTAGAAATTTCTCACTGAGTCCACGTCGTCGAATGGGAGTCCAAACCCACACGCGATCTCCAGGATGGTACTCGGCGTCTCGGCGTCGGAGATTGTAGCGTCCGGCATCCACCAGTTGCTGGTCCGTTATACAAGCTCGAGCGATCTGGCGGGCATCCTCCGCACGTTGGAGGTATCCTTGGACGTCGGCGTTGAGGTCGTCGTCTTCTACGTGCGGAAGCATGGCGTCGAGCATCGTAGTCAGCCGTCTTCCGTAGACGAGCTCGAACGGTGTCATCTGCGTGGTTTCTTGAATAGCCGTGTTGTACGCAAGCGTGACGTACGGGAGGACTTCGTCCCACGTCTTATGTTCAACGTCGACGTACATAGACAGCATATCCGCGATTGTATTATTGAGCCGTACCGTTAGCCCATTCGTTTGGGGGTGGTACGCCGTCGTTCTTCGGTGATCTGTGTTGCTGTAGCGTAAGATTCCTTGCATGAGCTCCGCAGTGAAGGTCGCTCCGCGGTCCGTGATTAGGACCTCAGGGGCTCCATGTCGCAGCACAATTTGGTTAATAAAGAACTTTGCAACTTCTTGTGCAGTTTCCCTAGGAAGAGCGGTGGTCTCTGCGTAGCGCGTCATGTAGTCTGTCAATACGACAATTCATTTGTTCGCGGATCGGGATGTAGGGAATGGGCCCAGAAGGTCCATTCCGATCTGTTGGAAGGGCTTCGTTGGGACGGCGATCGGCTGCAGAAGTCCGGCTGGTCTCGTCGGTGGTGTTTTTCGTCGCTGGCAGTCACGGCAGCTCCGGACGTAGTGGGTGACATCGGATGTAAGGCAGGGCCAGAAGTATTTCGCCTTGATTTTTGTAATCGTGCGAGCTGTTCCGAGATGTCCGGAAGACGGGTCGTCGTGGCACGCTTCCCAAATTTCGTCACGAAGGTCTGCGAGGATGACAAGTAGATAATTCGTTCTCGTTCCGGGGTTGAAATTCTTCTTCACTAGGATGGAGTTTTTGAGGCTGAATGCTGGTAAGTTGCGCTTGAACGCCCCAGGCACGGCGACGTTGCGTCCTTTGAGGTAGTCGATCATGGCGCGGAGGTAAGGGTCGGCACGCTGCTGGGCGGCTAGGTCGCTCTCTGTCACGACTCCGAAGAACGCGCTGTCTTCATCGGAGTCCTGTGGTGGTGGGTCGACGGGGGCGCGGGACAGGCAGTCGGCATCGGAGTGTTTCCTGCCGGATTTGTAGAATATTGTAACGTCAAACTCTTGCAGGCGCAAGCTCCACCGCCCAAGACGGCCAGAGGGGTCCTTCAAATTGGCGAGCCAACACAGCGCATGATGGTCTGTCACAACCTTAAACGGTCTACCATAGACGTATGGGCGAAATTTTGAAATGGCCCATATGATAGCCAGGCACTCTTCCTCGGAGGCAGAGTAGTTTCTCTCCTCCTTCGACAGACCACGGCTTGCATAGGCGATTACCTTTTCGTAACCGCTTTGCTTTTGGACGAGGACGGCACCCAAACCGATATCACTGGCGTCCGTGTGCATTTCCGTTTCGGCGTTTTCGTCGAAATGAGCGAGCACGGGCGGGTTTTGCAGGCGTTGTTGCAGCTCGCAGAATGCCTTTTCTTGGTCGTTTTCCCAGCTGAAAGGGGTGCTTTCTTTCGTCAGGCGCGTGAGTGGCTCTGCAATGCGTGCTAAGTTTGCGACGAAGCGCCGGTAGTATGCGCACAGTCCGAGAAACCTTCGCACACCCTTCTTATCTTTCAGCCTTGGGAAGTTCGCAATGGCTGATGTTTTTGTCGGGCCAGATAGGAATCCCGCGGCGTTCACGACGTGACCCAAGAACTTGAGTTCCTCGTACGCGAAACGGCACTTCTCAGGCTTCAGCGTTAACCCCGACGTACGAATGGCCTCGAGTACAGATTCCAACCTTGTGAGGTGTTCGTCGAAAGTCCGCGCGAATACGACAACGTCGTCGAGGTATACGAGGCAAGTGTGCCAATTCAGGCCTGCTAGCACAGTGTCCATGACTCTCTGAAACGTTGCGGGCGCCGTGCACAGCCCAAACGGCATCTCTAGGAACTCGTACAGACCGTCCGGGGTTATAAATGCAGTCTTCTCTCGGTCTCTCTCGTCCACTTCGATTTGCCAGTAGCCGCCGGTCTTCAGATCCATGGATGAGAAGTACTTGGCGTGGCAGAGGTGGTCGAGGGCATCGTCGATTCGTGGCAGGGGGTACACGCCCTTTTTGGTGATTTTGTTTAGTCTCCGGTAGTCAACGCAGAATCTTAAAGTGCCATCTTTTTTTCTTCACGAGTACAACCGGCGCAGCCCACGGACTTTTCGATGGCTGTATTATGTCGTCGCTGAGCATGTCATCAACTTGAGTCCGGATGGCTTCGCGCTCGTGTGAGGAAACGCGGTACGGTGACTGTCTGGTAGGTCGGGCTCCATCTTCGGTTATTGTCCGGTGCTTCGCCAAAGGTGTCTGACGTAACTTCGAGTTCGAGGAAAAACACTCGCTGTAGCGACGGAGCAACTCCAGTAATCTGTCCCGATTTTCTTGCGACAGTGCCGGGTTCACGTCGAAAGGATGTGGCAGCCTGGAAGCATCTGCGCGTGCGCGTTCAAACGTGGCGACCGCGATCACTTGACTCACTTCTTGCGTTTCTTCGAGGAACGCAATTGCAATGCCCTTGTTTAGATGCTGTTACTCCTCGGTGAAATTGGTGACCAAAACGTGGGATCTGCGTTGCTTAAACCGCGCAATGCCTCTTGCGACAGACACACCACGGTCTAGAAGCAACCTTTGGTCAGTCTCCACGATAGCGTCGACGTCAGGAGCAGCACCTTCACAATAGACGGCGATCATCAAGCTTGCGCGGTGTGGCAGGGTGACGTGATCGTCGGCGATCCTTATAGCAGCACGGTGTCCGAGGTTCGGCTGCGGCGTCGTGGAGTGATCGGAAGAAAACGTTATCGACCTGGTCTGCAGATCAATTATTGCGCCATTGTCCGTCAAAAAGTCCATTCCGAGAATGACGTCGCGGGAGCAGTAAGGCAAAATAACGAACTCCGAAGGGTACGTAGTGCCGTCTATGGTGACGCGCGATGTGCACATTCCACTTGGGGTCACGAGGTGGCCTCCTGCTGTGCGTATGTGCGGACCGTCCCATCTGGTCGTAACTTTCTTTAGCTTGGACGCGAATGACCCGCTCATGACCGAGTAGTCGGCTCCCGTGTCGATGAGGGCGACTACGTCAAGGCCGTCGATGGACGTCGGATGCCGCTTTCCTCAAATTTCGGGTGCGTCGGGGCGTCGTATCGCGGCTTGCACGTGTTGATGGTCGGGCACTATGCCTCGTTATCGTCGTCTTCTCAGCGACAGGCTTCGTCATTTCGGGTACGCGTCGCGCAGCCTAGCTGTCGTCGTTTTCGGGGGTCTCGTCAGGGTGTCGTCGGGTCGTCGGGATGAGGGCATGTCGTGAGTCACGGTCTTGCGTCGTTGGAGGGTTTTCATTTTCTCGCCGTTGTGCAACTTCACCTCCAGAAGTTGCTGCTTTTAGTTTCCCCCTCGTGGGCTGGGGGACCTTCCACGGGCAAAGTCAGCATGGCTGCGACGGTTGGGGGATTGGTACGGGTAGGGCGATGGCGAACGGTTGAAACGGGATGGTCCACGGCTGGTGTTCGACAGGTATTCTTCAATCTCAAATGGGCGCTGGCCGGCTCGCGGGCGGGGTGCGTCGACGGAGAACCCACGCAAACCCAGCCTCTTGTACGAGCAGCGGCGGTAGACGTGGTCGGCCTCTCCGCAGTGGTAGCACAGCGGACGATTATCTGGCGTTCGCCACACCTCGGTCTTCCTGGGCGCCTGGTTTCGGGTTACAGGGGGTCGGGCGGGTGACATTGGGCGGCGGTACGGCGGGGCCTCTTGATAAAGGGTTGGGACGGGTCGGGGTCGACGAGAAGCAGCGGAGTAGGTCATCGCTTGTGGTTTGCAAGAGGCTTCCGACGGCGTGGAATTCCCCAGTGCTTGCTGAACCTCCTCGCGGGCGACGTCAGTGAGGGAGGCGACTTGGGGCTGCGGCGTTGCTGGGAACAATTTCCTCAGTTCCTCGCGAACGACGGCGCGGATGGTCTCCTGCAAGTCTTCCGTCGCCAATCCAGGGGCGTTTACCGGGTTCATCGAAAGGGTGTTGAGTGGTCTATCGTATTGCCGCGAACGCATATCCAAGGTCCTCTCGATCATCGAAGCCTCGGTGACGAACTCAGCGACGGTCTTAGGGGGGTTGCAGATGAGTCCAGCGAAGAGCTCTTGTTTAACTCCCCGCATCAGAAAGCGCACCTTCTTCTCTTCTGCTATTTCGGGGTCAGCTCTCCGGAACAGCATCTTCATCTCCTCAGCGAACAGTACAACACCTTCGTTAGGGGGTTGGATTCGCGTCTCCAACAAAAAAATTGCCCGCAGCTTCCCTCGGGGGAACACTGAGGAGGATGCGGAGCATATAACGGGGTGTTAAAGTGCGACTTACTTGGGTCGATGGCTCAATTGGTTAACGTGGTTGTGAAATGGGGTGTTAAATTGCGACTTACTTGGGTCGATGGCTAAATTGGTTAACGTGGTTGTAGGAGGGGGTGTTAAATGAGTGAACACGTACACACGTATGCGAAAGGGCGGCGCTGGTCGAAGGGACGTCGATCATTGTGTTTGTGGATTCGTTGGAATTCATTTCACCGCGACCTTGGACGTCGACGCGCCGTACAAACCAACCGACGAGCGGCAACTGGGCGAGCGAGCGCCGACCTTGAGTATATATACAGCGCGACGGCGCATGCACTGTCAGCTGTCGAATGTTCGAGAAGGGGGAGAAGCGCAACGGCGCATGCGCGCGCGTCAGCTGCCGATGTTCTCGAAGCGCGACGGCGCATGCGCGCGCGTCAGCTGCCGATGTTCTCGAAGCGTGACGGCGCATGCGCGCTACATTATACAGCTAGCGAATGTTCGTGAAGAAGAGAAGCGCACGCGGTGTGTAGAGGAGGAAGGGTGCACAGATGGTGGAGGAGTGAAGCGCGCGCGGTGTGTAGAGAAGGAAGGGATGCACAGATGGTGGAAGAAGGAGGAGGAAGCTTGCGGACGGCACCACACTACAAGCCTCGAGTATTAGATGCTCCGCATCTAAAAGGCGGCTCGTTCTTTCCGCACAACCATAGCGAATGTTTTGAGGAATTCGCTCTTAAAGACAGTCCACTAGGTTAGGCAGCCTTCATGGTTCTCAAACCAAGTTCGAGCTGCATCCTCCAAATAGAAGAAGACATGACGAAACGTTTCTTCATCATCCCACCTGTTAAAGATGCGGATGCGCTCCAGCTTCTCCAGCCACTCTTCCGGGTCTTCACCAGGAGATCCTCGGAATGATGGGGGCTCACGAGGTTGTTGCAGAACGACGGGAGGGTTGGTAGCACTGGTCATGGTGCCTGCGTTGATCATCGTAGTTTTTACGTCTTCTTTCCTTTTTTTATCCGGGAGCAGTCCAAACTCTGGCTGAAGGCCTTGCTGTCGGCGGCTGACACGATTTGGGCGTGCTTGTCGGCTTGGCAATGGCTTAGTGTTTATGTACCCAGCACCTCCACCAGATGTCACGCAGCAAAGGACGACGCAGTTGTCTATGAGGAAAACAAGTTTATTGGAGCAAACCTGTGCTCCCCTAATAACTGAAAAAAATACACAGGCGGCGAAGCAGCGGCCAGCAAAACGACGGGCACGCTAGTGAGCGTCGGCGATCGAATGACGCGGCATCGGTTGTGCGGAAATTTATATCCCTCGGCGCGAGGGTTTCTCGAATAGTCGAATTGTATCGGGAACGCCGTGATAGCGTTTGTTAGAAACGCTGTTCGTTCGAACAGCGTTTCTAACAAACAACGCTTGAAGCGTTGTTTCTATCGAACAACGCCTGGAGCGTTGTTCGATAGCGTTTGTTCGAAACGCTGTGGTAGCGTTTGTTCGAAACGCTGTGAAAACGGCGATCGCACAGGCCGGCGCAGCCAGGCCGAAAAAACAAAACACAAATAAACAAACCCAATGCATGGTTCGCGGCAATATATGCAGGAGTGGGCTACATAAACATACATTTGAATAGCCATATCGGCAATATAAAAATAATTTGGGCTCAGTGAAAGAAATCTATTTTGTAAATAAAACATAAGGCAACAGCGTAGATAGGTAGTTTATGGCCAGCTAGCCTTAACACGAGTAACTGGGCATGCTGAGCACAGTAACTGGGCATGACCTATGCTGAACCAAGCTATGGTACGCCCCTCCATTCCTCTCGTCTTTAGCATTGTTAAAATTCTTCGACAACAATGACGTTGAACATAGGAAGGCATGAACAATGAGAAGATGCTTTAGTGCGCACAAGAACCTCGACAGAGACGTGGTTAGGTGCCTATTTTTGCCGCAAATTAGACCGCACATATAAAGAAAGGAAGATACCTTAGGGGGGAATATGCGTGGAAATAAGTAAAGTAGCAAATTGGGATATTTAGAACATACTCATCACGATCAGCAATAAAAAAAAGAGAGAGAGACGCGAGAATGCAAGGTGCACTTCCTTGTCTTCTCATATCCCTTTCTCTTTTATAATTTGACTGCTCGTATTTGTCAGGCTATATAAAGGACAGGAAAATATTTCGAACAGTATATGCAAGAATCCTTGTCGAAGTTACGTTGCATATATGTGTGCAAGCAGATTTGTTTCATCCGTTATAGCTAAGTATTTTAAAGCGACTATACTTTACAACACAATGCGCCTCAGGACCAAGAAGAAAGTGCGTCTACTTATTGGTAATAGCGCAAATGGAGATAGACTACGTACACTCTTTCACTTGAAATCTATACTCTTATGCACGGGGTCCATCGTACAGCATATATATATATATATATATATATATATATATATATATATATATATATATATATATATATATATATATATATATATATATATATATATATATATATATATATATATATATATATATATATATATATATATATATATATATATATATATATATATATATATATATATATATATATATATATATATATATATATATATATATATATAACGCGTTCGATGCTCTAACCACTGAGCTACCACAGCGGCCTTCCCTCACGTGCTACGTGACGTCAAACATGCGCATAAAAAGAGTGGTTCACACACGTCGCTTGGCTTATAGATGGCGCTGACTGTCACTCCTAGTTCTAAATTTACATATAAACCCAAAAAAAGTAGGTGGAGGAAAGGCCGCTGTGGTAGCTCAGTGGCTAGAGTATCGAACGCGTTATTCGAAGGTAGTTGGTTCGATTCCTGCTCACGGCTGGTTATTTTTTCATCCACTTTTCTTTCTTCTTATTTACATTTCATTGGTTCTAATAACTTCCCCTGTACAGTCCTTGGCATTACTGTCTGTTAGATCTCATTTATATTGTGCCAAAGCACGGAAAAACGAGCCCTTAGGTATACACTTCTTTACAATATATATATATATATATATATATATATATATATATATATATATATATATATATATATATATATATATATATATGCAGTGCACTATTCTTTTTATTGCTACAGCAAATGTGTGGGCCCTATCGGCGGGGCTGCATTTCGCCGCCGGAGTCGGCGTCGATGTCATTCACCGTATATGTATACATATCTATATATATATATAAAAAAACGCAAGAAAGAAAAAAATCCAGAAAAAGTGGTTCCAAGTCTGCACGTTGCACCGCAAATGTCGTCGAAAGACGATAGTCTTGCCTCTGGAGAGTGTGAACAAAACGTTTATTTGATGTTCTGCGCAAGAAAATCGGTGAATGGTATTCTGGAGGCGCTGTGTTAAAGTGCCTCGAGCGTGTAGCGGAGGTGAACAAGCGCATCGAGGCACGTTAGACACAAGCGGCATCTGGCAGTTGTCTTCGAAAACGACGGCGTGCAGCCCGCTGAGAAAGATGCTCGCCAGTCTCGGAGGTGATAAGCTGTCGAACGCAGAGCGATGGGCAGGTGCCACCCCTCTGACGTCGTAGCAAAGCGTTGAAAACACGTTTCTGAGCATCGCGTTGCACTGTCAGCGCAGCGCGATAAACGCTACATTCCTTAGAGTTGTGCCTCTTCTAGTATAAAAATAGACATACAAGACATAAAGACATAAAGTGTGTACCTCTTCTAGTATAAAGGCAGACATACAAAACATCGAAGCATTGTTGTGGCGCCTGAGATCTGCGCAATAATTGATTTTTAGTTGACAATCGCACAGCTATGAACGCAAAACCTTGAGCAATATTGGTGGGCGCTGCGAATGGGGTTGGCCGTTTGGTGCCGTTCGAGGTATTTATGTTAGCGCGTGGCAGCTCGTCGTGGAATCGCAGCTTGTACAGCGCTAAGTCACTACTTGTTCCGACCGCGTGTTGAGAAGACCTACCACCGGGCATGATTAAGCCTGCTGGAGCACCACGCGCTGTACAGTAAATAGAAGGGTACGTTCACCAACATACATTGTACCTCGGTAGTGGTGCTTTCCTGATTGTACATGCACCCTTTCTAGTCGTGAAGCTCGATGTTTTTGTCATGTACTTTATCCTTGGTTGGAAGTCAATAAACTTCTCCTTGTTGCAGCTTCTATCTGCACCAACGATGTTTCACCCCCGACTACATCAAGTATAATAGCACCGGCTTCTTTAATAATAACTGCAGTAAGCACTGAAGCTCCTTCGTGGCTCAAGTATGGACCTCTGCGTCTCTCGTTGCTGAAGCGCAAGATGCGTGAGCGCTCGCGTAGGTTTCAGCAGCGCACACTGTGCTGTTTATTTTCTTAGTTTACGAAGATTCGCAAATCGAGCAGCAGTGTTTAGTGTGCGCTTGTTGATGTTATCCTTGTGTGCGATTAACGATGCGCTGTGTTCAGGTATATACTAAAAACTTCAGTTACGCCAATGGCTAAATTATGATTATAAGTGGTAGTCTTTGAGTTGGAAGCTGTGGCACTAGGCATCA
This sequence comes from Rhipicephalus microplus, assembly GCF_043290135.1. Lineage (NCBI taxonomy): Eukaryota > Metazoa > Arthropoda > Arachnida > Ixodida > Ixodidae > Rhipicephalus > Rhipicephalus microplus. The sequence goes on from NC_134700.1 coordinate 130,500,375, forward strand.
ACGTGGCTGTGTTCACGTCAGATGGGGCTGTAGCTGCGAAACCCCATTACAAATTGTACACGCTGTGATATATCACTACATCATAAGCAACGTTTTTGTAAAGACATGTTTCACTTTCGTGTTACACCGTTTCCTTTGACGGAAAGTACAACCATATTTTTTATTCGTTTCAGCTCACAATACACGTTAGGCGTTGGACGGAGATGGCCGCTACACTTCTTCTACAACTACCAACCTTTCATCGCACAGCTTTCTCTTCAAGTCTTCCTTGTTATCGTAGTCGTTTCGTTGCTGTCCCCATTCGGTCTCGATGTTCAAGCCGCAACTGTTAAGAGCATCGGCGACATCTTTCGAGAAGGCGGATTCCGAGAAGACTTCGCCGGTGCAGCTCGAATGAACAAGTTCGCTCTCGCCTTCAGAATCGTCAACAACATTGTGTGTGGTATGCGAATGCTTTTTGGTAACATTCATTCACACCGATAATGGCCCAATTGCGTCAAAATTTTGATCCGTGCTTCTGAAGCTGAATTGGAGGGGTATCCAAAGATACATGAAGGCACAAAGCTTTTTTTTCTCAGGACTTAGTAGGAACGAGTGACGTACACACTATTTACTCGTGCATGCACTTACGTTTGAGCATTTCCAAATATTCGGAATGCATGTTTTCCAAAATAAAGCTACTGTGAAACAGATAACTCTGTTTGAAGGTGATAGTTATAAAAGGCACGCATGATATCGGAGTACTTAATTTAAGCACACTTGGGGAGCAAAGGCCCACGGGATGGCTTCGTGCTCTCCCATAGTATAATACCAAGTGCTCTGAATTGTTAACGACTTTTTCTAAGCACACGCAGTCTACAAATTGTCACTCAGATTTGTTCTGCTCAAGTACTCTCCCCTATCTCTTTTCTCCCCTGCATTCCTTATCCAGTGCAGGGTAGCAAACCAGACGTGAGTCTGGTTAACCTCCCTGTCTTTCCTTGCATCTTTCTCTCTCTCTGTCTCTCTACTTCAGCTGAGAGCCAATTAAATATCATTTGAAGTTAGACTCTCTATAAACTCATATAAAAATAATTCAGCGAGTTCATTGAAAAACCGACGCTTTCCTTGAGAGCAACGGGGCCATCACAGCACCTGGCGAAGGAGATCTCGATCGTGTGTTTTACTGATGTAAAATGGCTTTGCTAGAATGACTACAAAGGACGAGACGCAGACAAGACTTGCGCTTAATGAATACATTACAGCGCATGTACTGTCTTCATTTGGTCCTTTGTATGCATTAAGTAGCGCTGCCATTTTACATCAATATGAACCCAGCAAGCTCGCCCACTAAATTACCCCCAACTAAATGACTTCCAGGGATTGAAACAATGCCACCGCATTACCCGTGTAGCGCTGGTACTTGCAGCAAGCAAATTCGGAGGGCAATAATACTCCTGTGAATGTGCAATGTGTATGCCGGTCGCCACTACGGATAAATATTTACTGAATATCCTCGTCGGCACTGCCAAGGTTGAGCGTCAAACTTGCTATTTCTTCTTACCGGAACCAAATGTAATCGACAGCGTTTAATCGAAGACTCGGCCAAAATGTACACTGTGAATAACCCTAGCTAGCACTGCACTGACATGTCATTTGTTTGGGGTAAAGTTTACATGTACTACACGCAAGACCTCATGAAAGAACGTTCCCAATGCGCAGAATTGCTACGGCCACTTATTTATTAGGTTCAGCACTGAAAGTCGTGCATGTACGTATGCTAGTCAACGAAAATCTGCACGCTTTGCCGATTCTACGGCGCTAAGTAACACTTGCTCACTAATGCAGCGTCGACGGACCCCCGTGTGCCAAGCTCACTTTTCAACCTGACATGCTTGAAATAAAGCTACTCATCATTGCGGAAAGCCATCTGCAACGTCTTCCACAACAGCAAGGTCATCAGCATCTTTGTTCACACTGTCTTTTACGCTTTCTTCGTTGCTTGAGCTGGTGGCCATGTAGTCGAAGTCAAAACGTGCAACGCACACGACGTCTTCGCCTCATATAGTGGTGGTACCGGTAACACACCACAACACTGGCAACCCACTGACACGTGTGGCCCACGCGGCAAGCAACACTCGCAAGTTGCAACACTGACATCGTGCGGAAAGGGCTGTTTGGTATAGCAGATGACAACACTGCTCCTACGGCTTAGGATGTCACGCACGCCATGACATGGTGGTCGCCAGAACTGGGCGGAGTTCACAGCCGATTATTTTTACGGATTATTTCGGACTGAAATAATATCTTGCAGTCCAGGTTTCAAACGTTTACAAGGATATTTCATCCTCCGCCCCGATTTTTCGCCGAAAACCGTCAATTGTTCGGTGACCATGTCATGAATTTTTCAAGTCAAGGATTAAAGTCACTTCCATATTATTTTTTTCAAATGCACAGATTTTCGTGCCGACACAATGAAATGTTGGCTGCGTTTGTACGTGCTTCAGTGCAAATGCAGCCGAAAGACGATAGTCTACTGCTGGCTGTCCCTTTCATGCATATTGTTGCAGTTCCGGCGCAGTGTAAAAACATTAGGATTTTTATAATTCGTATCTACGTATTTCTACGTATTGATGTTGCGCTTCAGATTGCATGTTCATAAGCACGAACGCATCCACCAGTTCAAGATGGCTGATCGTTAAGCAAGAGCTTAAACTTTGGCTGGGTAGCTGCATCGTGTGGTAGGAAAACAGACAGACAGGCAGACAGACGAAAATTTCTGCGTTCAAGTATACTAAGAATGACTACCATGTTTATAAAACTGTCGGTCCGATGTGTGATCAACGTCGCCATTGAAAAATTGTGGTATAGAACAAAATAACTGCAAAAATTAGATGCATCCTGCATTTGTGGCACAGCTGGTGAAGAGATACATGTCCCCTTAATTATCCAATAAGATCCTTTATTCAATCATTATTTACGTATAAGTATTGTCTTATATAAAAAAGGATTGTGTGTTCGCCAGCCTCGGCATGCTCTTGCCAGCACCTAGCAACTTGGTACGGTGCAAAGAATTTCATAGCAGCTGAGGTGGAACGGTGGCAAAACAGAAAACTTGAAAAAGGGTATGAGTGCAGACAACCCAGAAGAACCCAGCGGGTTTTCATATTGTTGCACCAAAGTTACGAATATTTAGATAACACAATCACATGTCATGACTGTACACGAATGAGCCGCTGTTGCTTAAGTAAGTACAACTGGATCTCGTTAAAACGAACTCTCATATAGCGAACTAAATATTAACTTTCGTTGGTCGAGCTTCAGTTTAGCTGCCTTCATACCTTTGAACAGGGAAAACATGACAACAACCGAGATACGTGCCACGTGTAACAAAAAAGTTTATATTTGCTTTATAAGTATTTATAAGCTGTCCCGCTTCCGTGAAACTAAGACTATGCATGAAATGCAGAAGCGCAGACATTTCAGCCTGCCTGCCTGCCTGCCTGCCTGCCTGCCTGCCTGCCTGCCTGCCCGCCTGCCTGCCTGCCTGTCTGTCTGTCTGTCTGTCTGTCTGTCTGTCTGTCTGTCTTTTACACAGCCACGCGGCGAAAGTTTAAGCACTTGCCCAACGCCCAGACGTCTTGATCAGGTTCCGCATTCATATTTCTAAACATCGTTAATCAAAAAGCAAGTATTGCGCGTATCTGAGGCGCAGAATGAATACGCAAGTATTAAGAGGTGTGTTTGTGTGCAAGAAATTGCATAAGTGCGTAGTTCCAGAAACCCTATATTGTGTTTTTATGCTGGGCTGAAGATGCGACGCAATGCACAAAAAAGCCCTCTGCCGACTAGAGAGCCTTCATGTGCGCACCGCCTCCGAGGCTGAGCGCACATGAAGGCTCCTCATTGCGGACGACATGGTGCTGCCACCTACCAGTGGCCCTGGGGTCTGTACAGGCTCCTGTTTCCCGACATTACTGCCAGATTGCATCCATATCTCACACACCGCCTCAAAGCAGAAGACTATTGTCATGCGACGACATTTGCAGCGATGCACACAAATATAGGGCGGTAAATTTGTTCAATATGGTGATGACATTTGAAAGTTGGTAAAAAATTTGGTCAGAAGTCGTGCGCAAGTTTGGTCACATGGTGCCGAAAATTGCATTTAATCAGTTGTCCCCACGAGAATATAGACATTGACTACATCGTTTTGTGAGTTTGAAGCTTAGAATATATATGGGCTCTTTATGTGGAACGTTTGCGTGAGCGAGAGTGCCAATTTTAAAAAGCTGATTTCTGTCACTACTTCTGTAGCAAATATCAGATACAATCAACTAATATATTGCCCAATGATACTTCGTTATATGTTTTAAAAGTGGTGCCACAAGTTAAAACTTCCCTTTTCTGACGCTTTATTTGTGTGCTTACAGCAAAAGATCATCATTGCTGATCACAATCACTGGTGAACATTTCCAATACGCAGTTCTAGTATATTTTGCGGTTAAGTACGGCAGAATCGACCTGCAGCGCCTGTACACAAGCAGTGTTTTTGTGTGCTTGGTCTCTTTATTATGCCTATATTATCACGTTTTTGAGGTTATATCTATTGTAGTGAAGCAGAGGGACCTCAGCGGCATTTCTCGGCGCCTCAGGGGCATCGCCATCAGCATCAGCTTGTGCTTGCTGAGCTTGGCCGGATGCTGCTGACTACTTCGCCTTCTGCGTTCTGCTCTGCAAATAAACCCCGTTACAAGTGGTGGAGTCTGCTTGGTTTCGATCGCCCTGGACCTTCGGAATGGCATTTTACGGTCCATTATGCCTACCGACGCAAGCGCCGCTCTAACTCCTCCACCGGTACTGCCTACTGTCCTCTGCGCCGGTTATCTGCGTCTGCGAGATCCCCCTGTTTTCTCAGGCACATAATACAAGGACGTTGATGACTGGATTTCTAGGTACGAGCGAGTGAGTACTCACAACAAATAGGATGACGCCACCAAGTTGACCTACATCTCCTTCTACCTGTCGGACGTGGCCAAGCTGTGGTTCATAAACCACGAAGTGGAACTTCCTACGTGGTCTGTCTTCAAAACTAGCCTCACACAAGTTTTCGGATGGCCTGAGGTATGCAAACGCCATGCCGAACAACGCTTGCATACTCGGCCCCAGCAGCTTGGTGAGAATTTCACAAGCTATATTGAGGATGTTCCGGACCTTTGCAAGCGAGTCAACAAGTCGATGTTCGAAGAGCTTAAGATCAAGCACATCATCAAGGGCATTGAGGACGACGCTTTCCAAATGTTGCTTTCTAAGAGTCCTCGCACTGCCGTAGAACTGACCGAGTTATGCCAGAGTTTTGACGAGTTGCGCAGGGAACGTCTTTCCATCCGACGTCCCTCGGTGCACAACGACTCTTTGTCCAGCCTGTCCACCCTTGGCATTGGAGAAGACCATGCCACTGTTCTCTCCAAAATCCAAGAGTTCATATGCGCTGAGGTCGCTCGTCAACTCTCTTTGATGTCCTGTGTACCCGATCAGCCACGTAGATTGAGGTGTACACTCCGCCACTTCATTCAAGACCAGGTCGCACAAGTTCTTCCTCCAACCCATGAACCGCCGCCAGTCGCCGCACCTCCCACGTACGCCGAGGCAGTTGCTCGACCTCGACAGCCTGCGTTCCAGACAGCACTTATGTATTCACCACCACCATTTTCTCAGCCGACCTTTTCACCGCCGTCTATATCGATACCACCTCGGCTGCAGTTTTCTGCACGCCCCCCCCCCCAGCCGCAACTCACCTACTCCGACCAATGGTGGACCTACGACAACCGTCCGATATGCTTTGCTTCTGGTGGCGTTGGCTACGTGGCGCGTTATTATCGTCATCGCCAGGCTGCTCCGAACATTCTACGAATGCCCTCTTTCAACCCTCAGTTTTCTTCTACGCCTTCAAGCCCTCCTTCCTCTTCATTACCCCCTGATTGTCCACTCGTCCTCTCCCACCGCTCCCCATCTCCACGTCGACGTTCGCCTTCGCCTATGCGTCGCCGTTCCAGATCCATCGATCAGAAAAACTAAAGGCCGCAGTTCCCGAGGCACGAACTACGTCCCCGTCACCATGCACAAGTCCTTGCCCCTGTCCAGCTAACGTCATTGAACTGTCAGTCGATGGTATCGTCGTTATGGCGCTTGTCGACACCGCAGCCACTCTATCCGTCCTTTCCGTCCACCTGTGCCGCAAACTCCGCAAAGTACTGACCCCATTATCCAGTCCATCTCTTACAACGGCTAACCCACAAAGTGTAACACCTCTCGCAGCCTGTACCACACTAGTCGTCATCGAAGGGATTGTGTATATTGTCGAATTCGTAGTGCTGCCCTCGTGTTCCCATGACCTGACACTCGGCTCGGACTTCCTTGCGAATAATAATGCCGTCAGTGACTGCTGCCATGCTGAACTTGAGGTGTCTGCACTTCCTTATGTTGACGCTGTCGAAGCCTCCCTGCCGCATTATAAACTGTTTGTTTCTGACACCACCGTACCACCGCGCTCTTCTCTGCTGGTGACTGTGTCGTGTGACGCTGTTTCGGACGGTGATGTCTTATTTACGCTCTCTGTCCTGTCCATTTAACGCAAATGTTCTCCACTACCCATTGCTCTGCTTACTCTCCACCGTGGCGTCACGAAGACGCTTGTGCACAACACGGTATAAGGGCCTTTGCCTTTATTCCATGGTGACTGCCTCGGTGACGTGCATCCGATCAACGCCCGTCACTATTTTGACGCTCCGTCTAGTTTACTTTCCACGGACCTCACCGCACTCATTTCTGACTCTGTTGTTGACCAGTCATTCCTTGACGCTTTCCACTGCTCTATCGATGCCGCAACGTCCTCTTCAGAACGAAGCCTGTTAGTCAACCTGTTGCAAAAATTTCGCACTTCTTTTGACAACCACACCTCTGGCCTCAGTCGCACATCAAGCATATCTTAGAAGATTTACACAGGAAGCTATACGCCTCTACGGCAGCGCCCCTACCAGGTCTTAGCGTCGGAGCGCCGTCTTATTGACGACCAGGTCGCTGACATGCTCCAGTGGGGTATTGTACAGCCTTGTAACAGTCCTTGGGCGCCACCAGTCGTTCTTGTTAAGAAGAAGGACGGCTCCATTCAGTTCTGTGTCGACTACCGACGCTTAAACAAGATCACCCGTAAAGACGTTAACACGTTAACCCGTTACCGCGAATAGACGACGCCCTTGACTTTTCTGGGAGCAGAATACTTCTCTTCACTGGATTTACGGTCTGTATACTGGCAAGTTCCTATGGAAGCATCTGACCGACCGAAAACAGCATTTGTCACACCTGATCGATTATACAAATTTACCGTTATGCCTTTCGGCCTTTGTAATGCTCCAGCCACTTTTGAAAGAGTGATGGATACTATTTCACGAGGCCTCAAGTGGAACACATGTTTGTGCTACCTCGATGACGTAGTTGTCTTTTACACTGATTTCAACACCTATTTAAGTCGTCTCGAGCATGTTCTCACAAGCCTCACCGGCGCCGGCCTTCAACTCAACCTCAAGAAGTGTCGTTTTGGTGCCCAGCAGCCCACCATTCTTGGGCACGTCGTATCGTGGGACGGCATACTTCCAGACCCCGCTAAGCTTCGAGCAGTCACCGATTTTCCGAAGTCAAAAAACCTAAAGGAACTTAAAAGTTTTGTCGGCTTGTCGTCCTACTTCCGATGCTTTATTCGAAATTTTGCTTCCATATGTGTGCCCCTCATGAACCTTCTAAGCGGCGACAAAGACCTTTTCACCTGGACACCAGCATGCGATGATGCGTTCACTAAATTACGCCGCCTGCCAACTTCACCACCACCCATCCTTCGCCCCTACGATCCTGCCGCTCCCACGAAGGTTCATACTACTACCAGCGGTGTTGGACTTGGCGCTGTGCTCGAGCAACGAAAGGCGGGGTTTGGCGAATATGTCGTCGCCTACGCAAGCCAAACTCTGACGAAAGCGGAGGCTAACTACTCCGTGACCGAGAAAAAGTGTTTAGCTATTATTTGGGTCCTTGGAAAAATTTGCCCCTACCTGTATGGCCATGCATTCGACGTCGTCACTGACCACCACGCCCTTTGTTGGCTATCCACACTAAAGACCCTTCCGAACGACTTGCTCGCTGGGAGCTCAAACTTCAGGAGTACGACATCCGCATTATTTACAGATCCGGTAGTAAGCACACGGACGCCAACGCCCTTTCTCGCTCACCCATATTGGATGAAGGTGTTTGCCTCTTTTTTCTCGAGCTTGCATTTGCGTCATCCACCTTGCGCAACATGACGGTGGAACAACGAAAGAATCCCTGGATCAGTGGCCTCATAAGCATTCTTTCTGATCCTCTCACTCCTTCACCGTCTTGCACTCTTCGCCGCCAGGCTAGCAACTTTTGCCTAAGGGATGATCTTCTTTATTGACGAATTACCTTTCCGACAGTCGCAGGTGTCTCCTTGTGACATCCCGCAATCTTTGAGCTGTTATCTACGAAGCTTTTCACGCTCGCCCACAGTGCGCCCACGCAGGCCTCTTCAAGATATTCGTTAGGCTGCGATCTAAATTTTATTGGCGTGGTATGTATAACTACGTGCGGAAATTCAATCGCTCGTGTGCTCAGTGCCAACGACGAAAGTTACCTCCCGGGCAAGTATATCCGTCACAACTTCTTCCTTGTCCTAGTCGACCTTTTGATTGCGTCGGCATTGACATTTACGGACCACTACTATCGACTCTAGCTGGTAATCGCTGGATTATTGTTGCGATAGACCATCTCACATGCTATGCCGAAACAGCCGCGCTGCCGACTGCCACAGCCCGTGACGTTGGAACGTTTCTGTTGCGACGTTTAGTTATGCGTCATGGTGCCCCTCGCGAGCTCCTAACCCCCGAATGCAGAGATGTTACTTGGCTCGCGACTTCAACTTAACTTGAGCAAGTCGGCGCGAAGCAAGCAGCGGACTTCGAAACGCCCAAGTCAGCCTTCGCGTTTCATAGATGCTCAGGCTGTCTTGCTTGGTCAAGTCAAGAACGAGCTTCAAAGCAGAAACACGCTGCTCGCCTGCTAACGAGGGTAATAATGAAGTTGTTCGCGTAAGGCATGCATTACACCAAAAAAAAGACCCTACGTTTTAAAATAATTATAAAAAGGAAGGGCCACAAGTATATTCTTGCCATTTTACGGCTAACGAACGGCACGTGGTGCCTGCCACCACAGCGATGCGCAGTGTTGCTTCTGTAAAGCGTTCGTGTCCCGCTGGTTTTAGTGGCCACCCAAATGCGGTGCGTTTCTCCATGGTTGCTTGTTTGGATGAGAAACAAGCATCGCGTTGGGTTCTTTCGTCGTTTTTTTTTTCTCAATCGAACGCCATGGCATGTATTTGTGCTGACCTGGCTCACGAGGTGACGCGATTTTCACGGTATTTGCCTCTGTTCGCCTGTGTGCATGCCTGTAATGGGCTAGCTCGCAGTTATTATGAAAAAAAAACAAGTTCTGGGAACAAGTGTGATTCGTATTCTTTTGTTGAGCTTTGTAAACAAGAGAAAAAGCGGGGGTCAGGACATTGCCCTCAGCAGAATTCTGTCTCGCGGGGTGCAGCAATGTATCGCTGCATGATGGTGACGCGGATAAAAAAACCCGTGATAGGGGCACCTCTTTTTTTGTGTGTGTGTAATTTTACGTGGCGTTGTGCTACAAGCGATGCCTTTCTGAGCGAGAAACAGCGCCCTAGACGGGACGAAAGGATAGACGAGGCACACGGACACAGCACCGAGTCAATTTTTTTTACCGAAAGAGACGGAAAGTGTCGTCGTGTTATAGAAAAACAGAAATAGCCTTTGCGGTTACGGAACACTTCAGCGTTGTCAACACCGGGGCTATTAATACGCACGTGTGTGTAGTCGACACAACCTGTAACGCAAGGGAACTCAGCCACTTCATAACAGTCCGCCGGCTGCGGAAAGCGCGCCAGCATCGCGTACAGGTGCTTCGCGATGAGTAGCGTAACTTTTCCGACTGCACGGCACACTGTCGACTACGGAATGCGGACGAAATTTCCGGTGACTGGTTGGAATGTGCCAGCGCTGTAAAACCTGAGAGCCATCAGTAGCTGTAACACTGGATGCACGGGCTGTCTTCGGTTGTCCCCACTTTCACGGAGCAGCAACATAACGAGCAGCTGCCCCACGGCGTTCTTCATGAATCTGTACCTAGCGTGGAATTGTTGCTCGTCGTACAACTCCATCGGATTTCCTTGGTCACGTAAAGCGGTTCCAAAAATCTTCGGCAGGCAGTGCGCCTCAAAAAATGCTACGCTTATGGCGAGGCAAGCAAACTCAAAAGCGGCCACCTTTCACGCGACGTCCATTCGAGAAGTGGCCATGTTAGAATAACGCGTGAAGTCGCTTTCAAGCAAGCGCCGCAGCTGACTTGAAACTTGTCCTGACTTCGACCGAGCCAAGTCGCCTTCAAGTCAACCGCAAGTTCGAGAACGATTTATGGCGACCGGCAAGACTGTCTTGAGTCAAGAACGAGTCAAGTGCGAGTCAAGTAACATCTCTGCATTCGGGGGTAAGTGACAGAGGCCATGCCTTCCTTTCTGACGCATTGAAGGCATAACTCAACAAATTCCGAATTGTGCACCGCACAAGTACAGCTTACCACCCTGAAACGTATGGCATGACGAAGCACTTCAACCTTACTCTTGGCAATATGCTGTCGATGTACGTCGCCTCTGATGAATCAAATTGGGACCAAGTTCTCCCGTTCGTCACCTACACATATAATACTGCCGTACAAGCTACTACAAGGTTTTCGCCGTACTTTCTTCTGTGCGGACGAGAACCTTTCAATACAGTAGGCGCTATGCTTCCATATAAACCTGATGAGTCCGAAAGTACAACTCTGTCCGAAGCTGCCCGACATGCTGAAGAATGGCGCCAGCTTGCCTGCCCTTTTTCTACCGAGGACCAGTGGCAGCAGCAATCCCACCAGCCTGGAGACCGTTGGGCTCCAAACTTTCCACCTGGTTCATTGGTATGGCTTTGGGCACCTGCTACTGCACCTGGCCGCTTCGCAAAACTTCTTCCCAAGTACCTCGGGCCATATCGCGTTGTAGAGCAAACGTCAGTCGTCAACTATGTCGTGGAGCCCATCATCCCATCCACAGACCTACACTACCGCAGCCGCGACACTGTCCACGTCTCTCGCATCAAGCTATACTATGACCCATTAGCCGTTTCTTCTCCCTAATCCACCAGGATGGCGCCTGTTTCTGCGGAGGGCGATTGTAGTGAAGAAGAAGGGCCTCAGCGGCATTTCTCGGCCCCTCAAGAGCATCGCCATCAGCATAAGCTCGTGCTTGCTACGCTTGGACGGACGCTGCTGACTGCTTCGACTTCTGCGTTCTGCTCTGCAAATAAACCCCGTTACACTATCAATGCATCTACACACTTTCGTTTAAAGGCCTCGCTAGGACACGTAGTACTCACACTTGCGCTGCGCTCGGCTACTTTTGTGGTCAATTCGGATGGTAAAGCAATCACCAAGAAGAAAGGCGTTCGTCCAGGGTTTCACTACCTGGTCCAGTCTTTTTTTTTACCGAGAAGCTTTCTCTCTAATAAGACTTTGTGTTTCCTCGTGGCTTCGTGATACGGTTAGATAGATGTAGTTTTTAGCATTTCTGTCATACCATTTATTACACGAGTGATCACTATAGCACTGACCAGTTTCTTCAGCTTTGCATAAACCCACTGCTTGGACAACGACCAGCACCACACCTATTGATTTGCAGATAGATGCAACGCTACCGGTAAAGACGAATACTGTTTGCCCAAGGTAAGTACAGCGGTTCTAAACTTTTGAGCATGTGCACGTCAAATAGGGCTTAGTAAAAATATCACTTTTATTTCTTTTTACTACTCTTCGGCACTATATTCATGATCGGACTCTCGAATACGAAATGAAGCTCGCGACAATAAGCTCGCGCTAAACAGCTGATTCGTCCAGCAGTCGACAAAAACATAGTCTGAGAATAATGGTTAGGGTGCTAATGATGATAAAGAAAAGATGACTATACCAGTGGACATCCTTAATGTGCAGTCTTGCTTGCAGGGTAGGTTCCTCATTTGAGCTAGGCGGTTGAATTGCACAACTTCATGAGCACGAGTAGGTGGTGTTTCCAGCTGGTATGTTTTCCCAAGCAAAAGAAAGTGACAAACTTTTCATGTATATATATCGGGTATGAAATGCGAAGCATTTCTCAGCGAACTTCAGCGACATTGGGCGGATCTATCTATCTATATATTTGTCTATCTGACTGCTTACGTTTGGGTGCTCTCGTGGTAACCCCCGTAACTTGGCATGAACTAAAGTTAGCATGGGAGGGTGAGGCGCTGGTCGAGACATTCATGATGTCCCATTCCCTTCGCGTACGTCGTCAAATACTTCCCTCCAGACAGTGATACATACCCACGAGCGGGTATGTGCCGCTGGTATGCGGGTATGTGCCACAGGTGACTGACACCTAGTATCTACCCAGGAACGACGAGACCACACATGAGCAATTTTAACGCGCGAGAGTTAAGAAATACCCGACATCGGTAGCGTTGACCCGAAAAATGCAAAGAATAAATGTCAGAGTCCCAGCTGGAATCAAACCCAATCATTCTGCGTGACAGTGAAGCATTTTACCACAAAGCAATGAGAGGTCTCGGAACTACTTTTCAATGGGCGCTAATCTTCGTGAAACATCAATAGTGGTTGCAGTGCTGCCAACCCAATTTCATGAACATTGCATATGTACTCCTTTGATACAGCCATCACGTCGTGTTAACGTCAATTGTGATTAGTCGCCATGCGCTGAAGTTTATTTATGTAGAAGTGTCCAGCACCAGCATCCCCGCGAGCATCAGTGCTTCAGATCAGCTTCTGGTGTTGCTAATACGCATGTTCTAGTTGGCATCGTTACACAAGTACAAAGAACTGTTTATATAAACATCTGCAACTCTTCAACATATGTCTGCGAGTGTAACGTTTGTCCGTAAATTTAGCGTCATTTTATGAGGTGTCACTCAATAAGAAAACTGCAACATGGTCCCCTTCCCTGCACATGCTTCGCATAACGTCGATTCCTAGGTACGTGGGATTTGCCGAATTTTTTCGCAATTAAATTTTGTCGTAAAATTGCCATTTTTTGGTCTACTCTGATTACTGTCGTCCTACCTGCACCCAAGAGCTCTACTGTTACATTTGAATATCAATTCTACTGTACAACTACCGGAACACTCTTCTTTCATAATGCGTATTAAACAACGTTTGGAAAGAGAAATATTCATTTTTAATGCTTCTAATTGCACCATTATACAATTTTTGCAAAAATATTAAAGAATTATGCCTTATTTTTTATACATTGAGCACACTAACGTATTTACGCGTCTGATTCTTTCTGCGCCACTGACGACAGCCGCGCTCACTATGACCGCCACGCTGATCAAACGTTGAAGAGAAATACCCCTTGAAAATAACGCTGAGCCATTTCTATGTGCTATGACTGGTTCATAATGTGTTCAATATACATCGTTTGAATGCAAACTTGTTGATTATTGCGAAGAAACAAGTTCCCGGTTGCTCGAGTTTTATGGGAAAAGAATAAAGGGACGATAAAAAACTATGAAATCGCTTTTTTTTCTTGTCTTCCATTACTCAGAAATACTTTATCGTATTTATGGAAAATATAGCGTGAGAAGACTCAGCTGAAGGACAGTGTGAAATGGTAGCAGATATTTTTACCACAAATCTGATACCTGAACGCCTCGAGCAACAGGTCTACTAAAGAATGCTGTCATTATTTGAAACAAACAACGTAAGTTTGCTAACATACAGCAGTGTTGCCGTTGATGTGTTACGCAGTGTTTTTTTTTTCGCTCGCTCCCCTTTACGCAGTTGCCGGAGAGAAAAGACAAATGTGACAGAGAAGACGTTTACTACGACACCGATATAGTGAGTATGTATCTTTCTCGGTGAAAGCTCCACGATGGTGCTTACTAATAAGGGGTCAGCTCACTGCCCGTCAGTGTGCCTGTGGGCCTGAATACTGAACACACACACACACACACACACACACACACACACACACACACACACACACACACACACACACATATATATATATATATATATATATATATATATATATATATATATATATATATATATATATATATATATATATATATATATATATATATATATATATATATATATAGACGTTGCGAGGAAGGAAGCGCACTGGCTCCGTAGTAACAACGGAAGCAAAAAGGCACGACTAACGAGGAAACACTTTTATTAATCACATACGTTTCGGCTGGTGGGCCAGCCTTCGTCAGTGTGACATGTAATGCAGCTTTCGTAGCCATTATATACACTTCTAAAATGTTTTGGGACATGCGCAATAGCAATGGGAAGTGATTCGACATGATTATACAAAACGGCAAAATACATTTAGTGTGAAGATGCAATTCGTAAAGCAACATTGACACAGTGGTCACCTCTTATCGTTATAGCGACATCAGTACAAGTGAAAGAGATTTTAACTATAAATAAGGCGCATGGTGTGGAAAGCAATATGATAACCATGCGTGCAGATTGAAGCACATGAACGAGCGGTGTACATACTAAAAATAAACAGGTAAACTGAGTTTGTTAAGCTGGGAACAAGGATGGTTCTGCCGAAAACAAAAATAAGAAGTAAAATAACAGAAATTGAACTAGAAATCTCGGAAGAGTATGAGACACCTTAAGTGGTGCAAGGTAGATTAGCGAGTGTGCCTGCGTGTTCGTTTATTCCAGATTTTAGTGTACCGAACTTGTAGATTAGAAACGACTCGCGCATTTCCCGCTCATGATGTGAGCGGAAACCTGATTCCAGTACCGTTGCTTTAATATTGTCGAAAGAATGACCAGGTATTGCTAGATGTTTCGATAGAGGCAGATTTGGAAGGGTTTTGACATGCGACTTATGATTATTAAACCGAGTTCTAAACGGTGTTTCTGTATGGCCAATATATTGTAGATTACAGATATCGCATTCGAGCATGTATACTACGTTGGAACTGTCACAATTTAGATTGCCCCTGATTGTTAACTGAAAGCCAGTAGATGAACTGGTGACAGTTTGCGTAGTTACCATGTGCGCACACACCCTGCACCGCGACTTCCCACAAGGAGCGCAGCCATTTTGTTTACGGGCAGCGAGCTTAGACGATGAAAGAATATCACGGAGGTTACGTGCACGTCTGTACACCACTCTCGGTGGCTCTGCGAATACATTTTTAAGGCGCTTGCTTTGAGTTAATATGTTATGGTGTCGCTTCAAAATCGCGGTGACGTTTGGAGCTGACGTTGAATGGGTGAGCACAAGGTTAACCTGGGATGTACACAACGCCTTGGGGTCAGCATTTAGCAGGTCATTTCGGTTTAGTTTGTCAGCGCGCTTTATGGCGTCATCAATTATTCCCCGTGGATATTTACGTTGAATGAGCGAACGTTTCAGATCCTGGCAATTCGAAAGGAAATCTTCGTGGCTGGAACATATTCTTTTAAACCTATGAGCTTGGCTGTACGGTATCCCTGTTTTGCAATGTCGGACGTGACTGCTATGGAAATGGAGGAGTTGATGCCTATCAGTCGGTTTGCGAAAGAGATTTGTGGAGAGCCGTCCTTCGCTAGCTGTGACGGTAACGTCAAGAAAGTTTATTGTAGTTGATGAGTAATTATGGGTGAAAGTAATGGCGGGGTGGGCATTGTTGAAATTTCTAATGAAGCTTAAGAGACTCGCTTCGCCATGTGGCCAAATCATGAAGATGTCATCGATGAAGCGTTTGTAGAAGCATGGCTTCAAAGGTGAACTTTCCAAGAAGTTAGTTTCCAACAGGCCCATGAAGATATTTGCGTAGTTAGGACCTACTCTAGTGCCCATAGATGTCCCGTTTGTTTGAACGTAGTGCAAGTTATTAAATTCGAAGTTGTTTAGTTCTAAGATGAGCTTCATGAGAGTACCAATGGTTTCACCATCAACTGGCTTGTCAAAGCAACAATCATCGTAAGCCTTGATGAGAGCGCAAATGCCATCGTTGTGTGGAATGTTTGTGTACAAGGACGAGACGTCAAGTGTTACCAGAAAGCTATCGTCGGGAACACCTATGTCTAAAATGTCTTTCAAGAAATGATTTGTGTCCTTTATAAATGACGAGAAAGTAGGTGGGATTCTGTTTATTAGGCTATCGACAAACCTGGATAAGTATTCAGTTACTGTTCCTATGCCAGAGATTATAGGGCGTCCGGGGTTATTTTCTTTATGTATCTTGGGCAGAAGATAAAATCTACCTGCAACAGGGCTGAGTGGGACGAGAATCGCATCCTCACCATGGCGCGACTTCACGTCCAGTGAGACTTCGCAGTACCCGACGCGGACATTGGACATTTCTACAAGCCAGTCCCCACTGATAAACGCTTCACGTGATGCCGACGTTATGTGCTCCCCCCGGAACGCTTCTTATGTCGTCAACGAATGTGCGACGCAGACTTCTCCGAACCTTGGCCGTCGCTACCCATCGAGGAGAAATGCTGACCGGGGCACAGTGTCCAAGTGACTTCCTGCACCTTTGACTGGTAAAGCTACCTTTTGTACCTGAGACATTTTTGCAAGCTAGAAAACTAGTCGACAAAAAGATTCGCGCTGAGCTCCATGCGTCCACGTTATCAACATACCTAACTTCGTTCAAAGTGCCCAAAGGGTTACAACTGCGACTAAACGCAGCTACTTCCGAGCTGTCTTCTCACCACAAGGCGAGATGGCAACAAGTTTTACAAAGTGCTTCGCTAAATTTGACGCGTATTGTTATAGACCATAACAAATCACGCGCTAAACAACTGTTTCAGAAAGAAAAGATTCTGCTTGCGCAGATATCTTCAACGGAGTCTGATCAATTGGTAGCTTACCAGCAAAATAAGGTTGCGAAACTAAGTGCAATGAAACAAAAGAAATACATGCGTGACAACATGCTCCCCTCCTCAAGCCATGATATTCGAGCAAATCCAGCCGATAAAATAGCATTGCCAGACAATGTAATCAATCTTTCTTCAGCAAAGCTTTCAGTCGCGCAGATAGGTTGTTTATCGAAGGGCCTTAGTTTTTGTCCAGCAAACGGTGGGTTTAATGAGTTTCAGCTCATTAAGGACCTTCACAACTTCGCCCGAAATATGCGCCTTAGAGAATATTTTTACGATCACTCTAGTGACCACAGAAGCGGGCTGCTACTGCCTCAGCAGAGACACTGGACCCCACCACCGCAACGTGATAGGTGCTTAGACCTATATATTAAGGCTGTACAACAAGATGTCATAGATTCTTACAAAACTCGTGCTCCCCATCGACATAACCTATCAACAAATGAAAAAAGGGCACTCGAAGAGCTAGCAAATAACCCCGACATCATAATCAAGCCGGCAGACAAAGGTGGTGCTATTGTCATTCTTAATCAATGTGACTATATAAGTGAAGCTGAGAGGCAGCTCTCAGATCGAAACTTCTACAGACCACTCCCTACCGATCCTACAAACAACTACAAGGTCGAATTGCAGGACGCACTCGCACTACTTGTAAAAAATGAAAAGATCGATAAAACGATAGCCCGGTCACTCGTCCCACTCAGCCCTGTTGCAGGTAGATTTTATCTTCTGCCCAAGATACATAAAGAAAATAACCCCGGACGCCCTATAATCTCTGGCATAGGAACAGTAACTGAATACTTATCCAGGTTTGTCGATAGCCTAATAAACAGAATCCCACCTACTTTCTCGTCATTTATAAAGGACACAAATCATTTCTTGAAAGACATTTTAGACATAGGTGTTCCCGACGATAGCTTTCTGGTAACACTTGACATCTCGTCCTTGTACACAAACATTCCACACAACGATGGCATTTGCGCTCTCATCAAGGCTTACGATGATTGTTGCTTTGACAAGCCAGTTGATGGTGTTACCATTGGTACTCTCATGAAGCTCATCTTAGAACTAAACAACTTCGAATTTAATAACTTGCACTACGTTCAAACAAACGGGACATCTATGGGCACTAGAGTAGGTCCTAACTACGCAAATATCTTCATGGGCCTGTTGGAAACTAACTTCTTGGAAAGTTCACCTTTGAAGCCATGCTTCTACAAACGCTTCATCGATGACATCTTCATGATTTGGCCACATGGCGAAGCAAGTCTCTTAAGCTTCATTAGAAATTTCAACAATGCCCACCCCGCCATTACTTTCACCCATAATTACTCATCAACTACAATAAACTTTCTTGACGTTACCGTCACAGCTAGCGAAGGACGGCTCTCCACAAATCTCTTTCGCAAACCGACTGATAGGCATCAACTCCTCCATTTCCATAGCAGTCACGTCCGACATTGCAAAACAGGGATACCGTACAGCCAAGCTCATAGGTTTAAAAGAATATGTTCCAGCCACGAAGATTTCCTTTCGAATTGCCAGGATCTGAAACGTTCGCTCATTCAACGTAAATATCCACGGGGAATAATTGATGACGCCATAAAGCGCGCTGACAAACTAAACCGAAATGACCTGCTAAATGCTGACCCCAAGGCGTTGTGTACATCCCAGGTTAACCTTGTGCTCACCCATTCAACGTCAGCTCCAAACGTCACCGCGATTTTGAAGCGACACCATAACATATTAACTCAAAGCAAGCGCCTTAAAAATGTATTCGCAGAGCCACCGATAGTGGTGTACAGACGTGCACGTAACCTCCGTGATATTCTTTCATCGTCTAAGCTCGCTGCCCGTAAACAAAATGGCTGCGCTCCTTGTGGGAAGTCGCGGTGCAGGGTGTGTGCGCACATGGTAACTACGCAAACTGTCACCAGTTCATCTACTGGCTTTCAGTTAACAATCAGGGGCAATCTAAATTGTGACAGTTCCAACGTAGTATACATGCTCGAATGCGATATCTGTAATCTACAATATATTGGCCATACAGAAACACCGTTTAGAACTCGGTTTAATAATCATAAGTCGCATGTCAAAACCCTTCCAAATCTGCCTCTATCGAAACATCTAGCAATACCTGGTCATTCTTTCGACAATATTAAAGCAACGGTACTGGAATCAGGTTTCCGCTCACATCATGAGCGGGAAATGCGCGAGTCGTTTCTAATCTACAAGTTCGGTACACTAAAATCTAGAATAAACGAACACGCAGGCACACTCGCTAATCTACCTTGCACCACTTAAGGTGTCTCATACTCTTCCGAGATTTCTAGTTCAATTTCTGTTATTTTACTTCTTATTTTTGTTTTCGGCAGAACCATCCTTGTTCCCAGCTTAACAAACTCAGTTTACCTGTTTATTTTTAGTATGTACACCGCTCGTTCATGTGCTTCAATCTGCACGCATGGTTATCATATTGCTTTCCACACCATGCGCCTTATTTATAGTTAAAATCTCTTTCACTTGTACTGATGTCGCTATAACGATAAGAGGTGACCACTGTGTCAATGTTGCTTTACGAATTGCATCTTCACACTAAATGTATTTTGCCGTTTTGTATAATCATGTCGAATCACTTCCCATTGCTATTGCGCATGTCCCAAAACATTTTAGAAGTGTATATAATGGCTACGAAAGCTGCATTACATGTCACACTGACGAAGGCTGGCCCACCAGCCGAAACGTATGTGATTAATAAAAGTGTTTCCTCGTTAGTCGTGCCTTTTTGCTTCCGTATATATATATATATATATATATATATATATATATATATATATATATATATATATATATATATATATATATATATATATATATATATATATATATATATATATATATATATATATATATATATATATATATATATATATAAGGAAAGAAGTGTATACCTAAGGGCCCGTTTTTCCGTGTTCTTACACAATATTAATGAGATCTAACAGACAATAATGCCAACGAAAGTATAGGGGAAGATATTAGACCAAATTGTAATGTAAATATGAAGAAAAGTGGGTGAAAAGGTTACTTGCCGTGGGCAGGGTCCGAACCTGCGGCCTTCGAATGACGCGTTCGATGCTCCACCACTGAGCTACTACGGCAGCTATCCCCCCAGCCACTTTATAAGGTTTATATGTGGATTAAACGTGGGAGTGTCAGTCAGCGCCAGGAGTTGCCATGGCGGCGAGTGCGGCACACTCTTCTTTTTTGAGCTTGTTTGGCGTCACGTAGCACGTGAACTTGTTACGAGTGGACAGCTGACCAATAGTCACTCATATACAACCTAAAGGCACTAAGTCTGCTAGTACGAGACCCTCTCGTTTATGAATAATGAAAGAAGTGTATACCTAAGGGCTCGTTTTTCCGTATTTTTACACAATAATTATGAGATCTAACAGACAGTAATGCCAAGGAAAGTATAAGGGAAGATATTAGACCAAATTATGTATATATATATATATACATATATATATATATATATATATATATATATATATATATATATATATATATATATATATATATATATATATATATATATATATATATATATATATATATATATATATATATATATAGCCTCTTTTTCTCCCCTGCCTCCTTCACGTGAGTGCCGCAAGCAAACACTCCCAGTGATGCATCTACTGTACGCGTGCACAGATACCCCTAGCTAAAACAACTCTCAAGATGATCGAATATTTGGTGAATGGTCCAAATAGTTACCTATAATTTTGTTTGTACTTGCTGTTGTGGCTGCATGACTTACAGTTGGAGCAAAAAGAGAAAAACAGGCGAGTTCTCACGTGTTGGATTCATAGGCTCTTGGTGCGGCACTGCTGCATAAAATCGAGGTTTTGATGGCTGCCCGTCTTATAGACCCTTTGAAGATTTACAAGCCCAGCCCCTTGATGACTTCTGGTTTTGTCCACTGATGTGCTTTAATAGCATAGGAGGGCCAGAAGAGCTTTATAAACAAGTCCACTAATTTTCTACAGTTTCCTTCTCTTATTTGGCAAAATATATTCAAATTAATGTTCTTTTGAGCTACATAAAAATTATAAAACATTCACTTGTACTTGAAGCTCGCACGTTTCTTTTTTGTGAAAAACGAAAAAAAGGATTTCCTTAGGTTTGAAAAGAAATTGAAACCGCCATTTCAGTCTCAAGCTTAGGAGCTGGCAAATAATGTGACCGGAAGTTTTTTTTTTTTTTTGGGGGGGGGGGAGGGGGGGGCACAACGCTTGCAACGTTGAAACCGTCTATATGCAACGTTGCTGCGTAATAAAAAAAATAAGTGAAATACTTTGCCCCTTGCGTAGCGTACCTAAGGCGGCAAGACTTCCCATGTTGCGCTTGCGAATGTCTATGTTATGTCAGTTAATAAACTTCAAGTGGGCTTGTTGGCTGTTTCATTATTTAACGTGGTTTTGCCGGCACGTTATTGGACGGTACACAACAGGGAACACAGAGAAACGGTGTTGCTACTCGGTGCCTTATGCGGCCCTCTGTCCTATGAAGCGCCGAAAAAAAAAAGCGGCTTCGATAACCTACAACTTCTTTCATTTGTAAGCTTGGTAGCGGTCTGGTTGTAGGATATTCAGGCGCAATACGTTAAAAGAAGGCACCGCAAAATGACAACACTGGCCTGTTACAATGATCCTCGCATGACATACTGTGCATTATTCACTTCGCATGGCTTCACGGTATTCAGTGCATGCTCACGCATGGTGCAGTCTTCTAGCTGCACAATGAAATGGCAAAGTCTCATTTGATGAGTTGAAAGAAGCCTTCGTAACTTCAACTCAAACACCATCGAATACTTTCTTCTCAACGAAAAAAAATTGTTTTATTACCTGCACTTCTCAGTATTCAAAAGCAATTTATTGCGACAGCCTATTCGTTATGTAGCCAAGGCTTCAGAATTGAAACAAACATTTCCAAGTACAATAATAGTGCTACTGGCGGCATGAAGTGCCTTGAGTTTTCTCAAGTGTAAAACCGAAACTGACGCCTATTTCGTGAATAAATCTGTTTCCGTCTTTCTTATTCACAGGAGCACCAGTTGGATACCTTTTTGGTAAGACTCCAGTATTGTGTTGTCGTTGCGTAGGAAACCATAGACCTAAAAATACAAAAAAAATATCACAGCACATATCTATGGAGTGAACGACGATGAATGGGGCGAAGCGTCTGTCTGTGTCTCTGTTCGTCCTTCCATCCATCCATTTGTCCATCCGTCCGTCTGTCTGTCTGTCTGTCTGTCTGTCTGTCTGTCTGTCCGTCCATCCGTCCGTCCGTCCGTCCGTCCGCATGTATGTCTCTCCGTCCGTCTGTCTGTCAGTGCACCCATCCGTCCGTTCGCGCATCAGTCCATCCATTCGTCGGTCTGTCTGTTTGTCTGATACTACCGGATACGGCCTACCCAGGACGAGGTTAGGCTTAAACATATCTACCCTCTAAAACATATCTAGAGAAGCATACTTAGCAAAAAATTTCACATTACTCTGTCCCTTTCAGTGACGGCGTCCACATTTGGGGGCGCGAACTGCAAGGCTGCATCACATGCTGCCCGTTTCTTCAAATGGCTTGAAACTCAGTGTGCACATTTATGCAGGCTTCTTGAGTGGACAACCAATGGTCAATTAGGGTTATTTTGCTCTGTGTCGCTTCAGTGCATAACTTTGCTGGAAACGCTTCCATGTTCGACGGTCATTCGACGTGCCACGGTCCAGGGCCAACGTGAAAAGTATTTTTTTTCTCCCTCAAAACTAATACAACAAAAATTCAAACTGTGCATGCATTTTGGGCCTAACAATACATTTCTTTTATGCAAGTACGCAAGCTGATTGGTATAAGGACAGTATGACAATTTATGTAACTAGTAGAACAATAATCAACTTTAATGCATGACACTTACACAAAGCAACACATTCATTTTCATAGAATGCACTACTGTGTGCCTTGGAATTATGCCATGCGAATTTGAAACGTTTCTCACAATGGCACCACAATTCGTGAATGAAGGGGCTACGGCTGCTATAACTTTTTCTTTTGTTCTTCCCGTGAACACAGTGAGCGGATGAATATACAAGTGGAGGGGCTAATTCTTATTGACGGACGCGCCTTGTAGTCTTCCCAGTGCTGAAGGGAAGTTTAAAAAAGTATGGTAGCAGAACTTCACGCTTCGCAAGCTGTATAGGTCAAGTAGTCACTACGAGCACGTATAATGAAACTGCCCAATAACTAGTAACTGGTTAAAATATGCACGACAGGTAAGTGAAGTCATTGCCGTATGAGCAGAAGCGTCAGACTTTCAAACACCAGGCAGTAAAAACTTGAGCATTGTCTCTTAATTTTCCCCCACTAAAAATGCAACTGCCATCATCGCGAAAACGAATGTTGCGCATACATGAAAACAATAAAAAAACGAAATAACATAATTGGTCCCGACGTTTTAGGAATCAGCATAACACAGAGGTGAACCATGTCATCACAGGGGTATAGTTGCTTATTTATTGCACATTGTTGTAAGAGAGCTTGCAAGATGTGTTTTTGTGTATAACTTCGTTTAACACGGATCGACCCACATGGGCACCTGCTGGCACATCTACATCTATATGACTAACTTCGAAAAATCACAATTTAGCCGTTATGGTAGCGGAAGTAGTTAACGTCCACCTAGACACAGCATATGCGGAATTCTACGCAAATATTTCATTGACAAGCAAATAATAAGCAACATTATAAACACGGCATTCTAAGCACTGCATAAACACTGGTACTCGATGTATGCACTCACTTAAAGGGTCATCTAGAGAGAGAGAATTTATTTACAGAAAGGTAGAGAGGTCGGCCTGAGCTATAGTTTGCTCTGGCCATCCGTTGGTGAGAGAAACGCCGAGGCATGCGCTCCGTAGTAATGGATCTGATTTGCGGCTGGGAAGGAGAGTCACCATTACACAGGAGTATTCACGCTGGATGTGATGGTCTGCCATTGTGGCAGTTTAGTTTTTGTGAACGCAAAGACAAGACGAGGATTCCTGCTGGAAGGTCGTATGATTTTGCAAGGTGGCACCCTTTCCTGGCTCCTAAAGTGCACCACTGTGGGCATTAGCGTAAAGATTGAAATGTCCGTCCAGATGTTTGCCCGGTTAGTAGGAGACCGCAGTTCCCGACAGTTACACTGGGTTACTAGAGTAGGGGAAGCCAATTTGGACCTGTAGGATCTTCTACATGGCGGCCGTCCCGCCATTCTCAGTACTAGGAATTACAATTGAGAGGGCCGTAGCTCCAAATTCAGCTCCTGCGCCTGTACTTCTGTGCCAGATAGGGAGCCACTCTCCTCATCGTCGTTGAGGATTAACGTATACTGCTCTCATGAACTGCCGAATGTCGCACTCTCAGATCTCTTAGTCACACGAAGAGTTGCGGGTAAGGACCCCCTCCCGATTGTGGGTGACATTAACATCCCCAGTCGGGTTGGGGGGTACCATCGGCAAGCGAAACATGGGTGCAAGCTGGCAGATCTTGCGTCTACGCGGGGCCTCACTCTTCACACCGACCCTGCCTACCCAACTCGGATAGGCAACTTTGTGACACGAGATACGCGTTCAGGTTTGACTTTTACCCGCAACATTCAGTACGCAAAGTGGATCAACACCGAGAAAACTCTTTGTAGCAACCACTGCGTCTTGAATACAACAGTGTGGAACGAATAGTTGGCACATATCATATCTCAGGCATGGTTCCCAGACTGGTCAAAGTTTAGGCAAAATTTTAACACCGCAACATCAATACTTAGCAATACTTGAGCAATTCGTAGTACACGTCGTACTACGAATTGGTTAGGAACCTTCGCTCCACTGAAACCGAAATGCAGCTTTCAGAGGTAGTCTTGTACGTGGACAACCACCTCCTATACCTCTGGGAGTGACGGCATTGCCTTGTTCACCGATGACGCCGACAAAAGCATAACCGGAAACTTAAGGCTCGAATTGTCGAGTTCACTCATAAGGCGGCCGAGTATTCGGTCCAACTCGCGAACGCCAGCTGGCTGAATACATTGCAACACGGCAACGCACTTAATGTCGTGCAAGAATAGTAGGAGCATATTTTGTGCGCCCATAGACCCAACGCACACCCAAACTGAAACTCAGAAACACCTACAAAGGGCAATTCATTGCTTTCAAGGCAATGCAACTCAGCTGGCCCACAAATTAAGGTACCAATATCTGTGCTCCACACATGACCCCCGCGGATCAGCGTACTCCAACAAGGTGCAGGGAACGTGCATGGAACGGGATTGCCCATTGCTAGTTTTCGAACTGCGCAAGGCCCTGGCTAAAATTAAACGTGGCCTTGCTTCGGGTCGGTACTAAATTAGTGTGAAAATGTTAACTAACCTTCTCGACCCGGCTTACGAATCACTGTCAGCCTATTTGAACTCAATTTTGTCACGGGAAGTGTGACTCCTTATACCATAGAAGACTGGCCTGGTCACATTTACACCAAAACCGGGAAAGGTCGTAAGAACGGGTAAACATTGGCCGTTTTCTCTCAATTTACGTATGTGCAACTGATGGACAGGATTTTGGGTTGTCGCTTTCCGAATTTCGTGAAAAATCGGCGTAATTCCGCAGATTGGATGAACGGGTTTCGCCCGTACAGATCCGCGCAGAACATTCTGCTTTAAGTTATTCGGCACATTCTAGACCTTGTCGAATGCCCTCACAATGACAAGGCCGCACTCGCCTTGATCTTGTAGGGGTTATTGACATCGTAACCTATGAGGTAATTTTAACACACCTTTCACAAACCGTCTGTAGCTTGAGAGCGTTCGAATACATTTGGTAGTTATTATAGAATACGCAATACTACAATTGCACACAGGACAAAGAACACGACCCTTTCCCTTTACTAACTAGAGGTACACCACAAGGCGCAGTGCTGTCTCTTTTATTCATCAATATGGCCATGATGCACCTGTCAGCTTAGCTGGCTGATGTCCCCGGTATATAACATACGTTGTGTGCTGATTATATTACCACCAGGGCGCACTCGGAGATATTGAGACAAACGTGCAACAAGCCGCTAGCATAGTCGACCACTAAGCCCAACAGTGCGGCCTTCAGAGCTCACGATCCAAATCAAATTCGTGCAAATACGCCGCTTCCCCAAATGCGCGGCCAAAGATAAACTCTCGCTGGAGACTGGTTCAATCCCTGAACAAAAAGAAGTCCGGGAACTGGGGCTTTCTATTAATAAACACAGACGGTCAGTACCCACATTTGCCAAACTCCGTAAAGTGGCAGACCAGGTGAGCTTCATGGTCCGCCGGGAGCTTAACTGGGAGGAAGTGGGAGACGACCCTGCTAGGCTGTTCTGATCTTCAGGACCTCCAGTTTCTGTAGGAAACTCTTTGGTCGGGGAATCGGGACGTGTACGGTGAATCCATTCGGTGACGACACAGTGATGCAATTTGCCTTCCGCGTCGGCGTGTGACACCTCCTCGCCGGCGTAGGCCTGCTTTCAAACGGACAAGCACCTCGGCGTTGAACGCACCAATGGTGTACTCCTGCTGTTTCGAGTGCACTAACACGAACTTATAGAATGGCTGCGAAAAGCACCGCAAAAACAGCGGCCACGTCGACCGACAAATATCGTACAGCAGGGCGTTTTTGGTGCTGCAAGAGCACAATGAACATGATGCAGGTGGATGGGCAGGTGCTCAAAATTTTAGCTAGTGAAGGAGGCTGAATGAGCTCATAGAAATTTTTCTTACGGGAAGCAACGCGCTGTTTTTGAATTAAAAGAGCGTGCTCTATGTTTTCTTCAGCCACTTTACGTGGTAACGTAGCGCTTTCTGTTTATCGCACTCTCTAGAGGAAGCTTTTTGTAAAAACACAGTAGAGCTGAAGCCCATAAATGGTCGTTCCCGTAGATCGGCGAGTTTTTCAAATAAATGTGTGGCATTCCGAAACCAGTATTATGAATCTGAGAGATCGGCGCACCTTTCGAGAAACGAGCTTACTTGGACAATTGATAGCACAGCGTATTCAGTGAACCGAGAGTGAACTTGGAGCTTAACTCGCTCCTAGAGCTAGCAGCGGAAAATCATTCTCTTCATGCACCGTACGATCAGCAGTGATATTTTCTCTGGTTTCACGGTAACCTGAAACCAACTGGAAAATTGCAAAATTGCGGTGCCATTTAGGTATATCGCAATGGCATACGTAACCTGTAATCATGTGTCAGCGCACGAGCAGTTTTTAAATATAATCATTACTAAGCAATCTCTAGCCCATGGAGCGTTCATATCTATCTATCTATCTATCTATCTATCTATCTATCTATCTATCTATCTATCTATCTATCTATCTATCTATCTATCTATCCGCCTACGTATTGGTGCTCTCATTAGCGCCTTCTTAACTCGGGTACACCAATGTTGGTATGAAAGGGCAATAAAGTCTGACGAGCCCCGTCACGGTGGTCTAGTGGCTAAGGTGCTTGGTTGCTGACCCGCAGGTCGCGGGATCAAATCCCGGCTTTGGCGACTGCATTTTCGATAGAGGCGGAAATGTTGTAGGCCGGTGTGCTCTGATTTGGGTGCACGTTAGAGAACTCCAGGTGGTCGAAATCTCCGGAGCCCTCCACTACGGCGTCTCTCATAATCATATGGTGGTTTCGGGACGTTAAACCCCACAAATCGATCGATCAATCAATCAATCAAGAAAGTCTGACGAGTGTGAATTCCTTATTATGACACGAATAGCATTAAAATGTCATGGCTACGTCATCAAACCCATTTTTCCATACACGTGTTGCACACACCCGTACACCACGGGCGTGTATGCGCCACATGTGCCACAGGTGCTTGACAGTTTATATACTCAGGGAAGGAGACAATAGACTTTGCTACTAATTTAGATGCGAGAGCGTTAAGAAAAGCTGACGTCGGCAGCACTGGGCTGATTAATGCAAGGAATATATGTTATGGTTCCAGCAGGAATCGAACCCAAGCATACTGCATGGCAATCAATTAAGTATTCTACCACAAAGCGAGGCCATGTCTCGAAACTGCTTAGAGAAGAAAACCCTTTCCAAATAGAAAGTGGGTTGTGAACCGGTTGCAATGTTCGCTATTTATTTTATAAACATGACATATATACTCCTATGATAACGGCTTCACATCGGGTTAACTTCGGTAGTATATTTAAGCAAATCCACTGAATTTGATGTATGTCGCACAGGCCAGGGGCGCCATCCTCGCAAGCACTAACGCTTGATACCAGCTTGTCGCTTGTGGTGTTGGCGATACCCACGTTGTTGTGGACATCGTTACGTAACTTGGCCTAACTGCTTGTATAAAACATGTGCGACTGTTCTACACACATGTCTGTGCGTATAACATCTATATAAATTTTCATGTCATTTCATAACGTTCCGCTCAATAGGAAAAATATACCACGTCACCTTCGCTCAGTATGCTTAACATACATCGATTCGCGTGTGCATGGCATATGCCTAATTTATTTTCCTAAGCAGACTCCTTTCATATAGAGCAATGAGGTTTGCGAGTGTGTGTACGCAGAATGTAAGCACGAAGTGCGTAGAGGGCGCGTTCTACAGCATCCCACTCACATGTGGACAACAGTACATTTGACAAACCGACAGATGCATTAACGACCGGTTGTGCGAACACAGTTAAATATATTCAGCGGACACTTAGCCCTTCATTGTAGCACGTGTGACCCTTCTCGGTGTAAACCCGCATTTAAAAAGTGTGCCGAGTGTAGGACGTTGTGGCTCTGAGTTCACGTGGGAGATAATTGAGGCAACAGAAATCGCAAGACATAGCGATAACTGCGAGAACGTCTCATTCACCCTTAACAAAAAACGTTAGCTTTATGTGCAAGTGATTTAGGCTGACATGTCACTTTATTATTAATATTTATTGTTCACGAACAGTGCCTTTCAATTTGTTTGTTCACTTGTGTTTTTTATGTTTTGTTGCTTTTCGGAAATAAATTTCAGTTATAAGTCAGCGCTTGTTGGTGTTTCTGCATTGTCCTTGTCCTTTTTCGCGCTGTTAAATACTACAGTGAAGCGATAGTTCTCCACTCCGCCATCAGAAAAACGCATCCGGCCGCCAATATCGAGAATCGAACCCCACGACCTTGTGCTCACCAGCGGAACGGTGCGAAACTTGCGCGTCGATGGGGTACAGGTGCTAAGAACGCGGGCTATGCGCATGCCGTGAAAACAGGTTGCGTGACAAAGGCTCGCTTGCATAGCCGGCCGACCATGAAATTGAACGATTTTGAGTAGCGGACAACGCTCAGAGAGTATTTCTCTGCTTTTTTTTTCCTTCCTCGAATTCAATGCTACTGTGTCACTTACAGCGAGTTGGATTCCGTCATTTGTCACTTTTCGTTTCGAAAGTTAAGTGAGCCTGCGTGGCAGCGTAAGTGCCTTTAGGTCGTTTTGCTTGATCTGCGTACGCTTGTAAGTGTTTTCGTTCCTGCGTCGGCAGTTTAAATCACTAGAGTAAACGTGTATCGCTGACTCTAACGATCCCTGTTTCACTGAGAGGAAACAAGAACGACATTCGTTCAGCCGCGACGAGTGACGCCGCGTGCCTGAGAAACAAGGCGGCTCTTTCAGACAGTGCTCCCATTGTGAATTCGGGGCCATATTCGAGGCACTTGAAACTCGGAAGTGGGTTCTTTTATTGAACAGCCCCGCTGTCTGAATACTAGGTGCTCGTGCCGCGATTGGCTGGAACTTGATCTTGCGAACAGTTCCAACATAATAGGTTTATTTTTGTTGTTGTTTGTCAGATCCGTGGTGACCCAGTTATTTGGCTCACCTGAATCAGTACACAACTGAACATGAAAGATGATTAGAGCGAAGTGCTCCACAATGTCCCTCATGCGTCGATGTATTGACAGCTACAAAACTTCCCCTTGGCATGGAATGAGACACGGAATCATTACCCGAGACACAGCCCGCGATACCTTTACAATATACACAAACTTTAAAATAAAAAGAATTATTGGAATTGCCTGGAGTGTGATGTAAAACTTCGTAAAAATAAGAACAAACATCTGGCGACTCACTATCGATCAGATGACAAAAAAACGGAATGGTCTTCTTTTTTTGGTAGATGCACGTTACTCCATTTCTCAAAGCAGTCATAAGAAAATCCGTGCAAAAATCGACGTCAAGAGGCCTCTGATATTGAAATAGTTCGTTATTAGAGTGAACAAGGCGCGAATACACTGATATGAATCAGAATGAAAGGTGACGATAGGTTGCCCCCCACATCACATTCCTGTAATAATCGACAAGACTAAATATTTATGTAGTTTGTGAAACGAGATACAGTATATTAGTTGTCCCGGTTACCGTCTGCTTACGTTCAAGCCACTGTAATGTGATGTCAGGCTACGTCAGCTAAGGAAATAATCTCACCTACCCTAACCACGTGACGGGATCCCTTTCGTTTTGCGAAATAATTATGTAAAGTTGCGTCGTATTACTTTTTTTCCCGTTGTCTTTCTATATACCTTTGTATCTCTGCTTGGTTAAAATATGGGGCTAGTATGTTTTCTATTGCCAGACTTTGATTAAGTGAAGCATAAGCGCTGTTGAAGGCGAACAATCCCGGCTACGCTACAGGAGTGCCTTTGCATTTGCCCATTTATATTCCCTTTCATCCACCAGTATCTATAATAAGTACCAACTATAAAAAAAGAAAAAAAAGAAGAAGAAGACAAAAGTTCTGGGAAATATAGAGAAATGAAAAAATGATAAATTCTTGAACACAGACTGTCGCGGGAAACGACGTCGTGTTCACGCAGTACTAAGCAAGAAAAAAAATGAATGTTTTCGTGCGATGTCGTACAAACCAAGCAATGAAACTACGTCCAGATGTAGAAAAACATTTTGCGTAAGTGAACATACAAAAAACACTGTTGGTCCTTTCGACGTAGGAATCGGTAAAACACGAAAGTAAAATGCGTCCCTACAAATCCTGTTGAATGCTTACTGTGAATCGATAGAGAAAGCTTGCGCAATGAATCTTCACGTTTGACAGCTATAGCACCATGCACATAAAGTGGATGCATCCAGGCGAACGCTTAGTCATGCATATCCATCCCGACGAGTAACGTCCATCAGCATTGAATAAACAAACCTTTGTGGTAACAGATGCTTCTGGTAGCTGTAGTAGTTAACGATGAGAGCGAAACAAGACAAAGTGATGTGAATGCCAGAAGAACGTCACTGATAGGACCCCGAATGTGGACTAGTCGGTGACAACCTAAGAATAAATATAGGCTCCATCCACGAGGCCTCGTTGCTCCTGTTTCCCATGCCTCCGCTCTACAAAGGAAGTAGTTCCCAAACCATGGCCATAATTTTTACGCATACAACCATTACCTTAAAATACTTGATTGGTGTTGAAATACAGAATCCGAAGATCGATAAATAAACTTGAGTAAATGCGGACTTTCACGTCAGCTTAGCAGTATATCTGTTGTTCAAATCGCACACCCTACTGCACTCATCTCGGAGTCCACGAAGAAGCAATGCACATCTCTCGAAGGCGATGTTTGTGCATGGTACCTAAGGTTGTACTAAAAAACAATGGTACATTTAACGTAATGTTTAAAATTAAGAAATTGTTCGTTTGTGGTTTCACAAAATGAAACAGGGTAAATAATCACATTTTATCAGGTTGTTTGCAATTTTTTACGAAACTTTCTCTGCCAGGTTTTTCACTGTCTTCGGTTATTAAGGCAATCATGACTCAAATCGAAGAATGGAGAAGCGATCTGAGATTGACTTCCAGAATTTTGATTCTTGTGCTGCCTTAAATATCGAATGAGCGTTTCACGTCACCGCACCTGCCATCATGTTTGAGATAAACGCCAATTTTTCATTCGACGTCTTGTTTCACCAAAATAAAAGCGCTTAGCGCACATTGTGCTTAACAGTGGGGATCATTGCATACTTTATCGTTAAGTTAATGTCCAAGGCGATGTACGCGGCTAAAGTGGCAGCACCTAAATGCTGTAGGTGAAGTTTTTTTTTTTCCTTGCTTCGACAACTTGCACTCCATAATGTTGCCATCACCCCGTCAGCACTAAATATTCAACTTTTTCAAAGCAGGGCCCAGTTTTGACGCAACAGGGGCCACTGCATTCAACGAATGTGTCTGTGAAAAGGTGTGTCTGTGCAGGCAAGGGGGTTTTCTCTCCGGGGAATGCGAGTGAATATCCTGCCAGATTATGCTTTCACAGGGGAGTGCAACGTATTTATATTTTATTTCATGGGAGTCTAATTTAATATAAAAGAGTTATTTCTATGCGTAATACATGCACACAATACAGGCGAAATGAAATATATATATACAAAAAGTAAGACTTCTTGATATGATATCGTTAAGGATGATACAAAGGTTTAAAAAACGAAATGTTTTTTTTTCGCTCAACAGTAGTTTTAGCGGCGTTGCTTCAGTGACCATCACGATCAATGTAACTGATTGTGATTGATCGTGATCGCTGCATCACGTAAAGAGGAGTAATATGCATCACTGCACTTACGTGACGCGTAAGTGCAGCGTTCTAGGTAAAGTGCAGTGATATGTATCACTGCACTTTCCTAAGAACACTGCGAGAATATAGCGATAGTTATAAAAGGAGCATTTCTAAAGCCGGAAAAGTATGTAGTCGTGGTGCAGTGAATAGCATACACGGCATCTGTCGTCGCAAATGCTGTTTACTCCCGTTGGCAGAGATTTTTGTCTTCTAATCACGCATACTTTTTGACGTCATTTCCGTGACGAAAATGCATCACTGCTGTCTTGGTGGACTCCGGCATAAAACACAATTGCGTTAAAAACATGGCTGATCCTTCTGTAATAAAATCGGTATGACACAAAAGTGAAACTGAGCGTTTATTGTGCATTGTTCGGCACAAGGACTAAAGAATAAATAAAATCCCACAGCAGAAAGTTAGATTGTCACAAGAAGAACGGCAAGCAGCTCGAAACTTACAGCGCGCACCTCTAGCAGAAAGCACGCACGAAACGAGTTTATACCTCAAGAGTCCGTACTAACAACTGTCACAGCTAGACACACGAAACAAACGCACAAGTATACAGCGGACGAGCACGAACAATTGTTAAAATTCTCACTTCTTCGTATGCGAGCAGTGCGCTCCTTCCGTAAACGTGGTCGCGGCAGTGAGCGAAGTGACTTTCGTGTTTTCTTTAACCACTGTAACCTCAAAACAAACTTGCAGGGGATGCACAATACGAACGAAGCGCCCCAATCACGAGATTAGCGGATGCACACAAGGGACTACGGCCTGTGGGGGCGCGTGCGCAAGCTATCTACCGAATAAAGAGCAAACCTCATAAGCGCGAAAATGCACGCGACAGTGACGAGTGATGCTATGAGCGACGAAACAGGGCGTTCGCGCGACGTGTCGCGTGCTCGTTTTCGCGCGATCGCTCGGTTCTCCAGATTTGGAAACCGTCGCTCATCGCCCGGAAGTGCTGGGCTCAAGCAGCCAATAGCGAAAAACCGGAAAAGACAAAGACTACATAGGTGCACGTGACCCTGCCCGACTCACGTATGCGCAACGAGAAATAACGCAATGTTTACGCATGTGCATATAAACAAAATGCTGCAAGGCACTCATAAGCACTTTCCGTTCCATTACACAACCATATATCTTATTTTTAAATTGCACACCACTCACTACGCGGTTTTTTTTTTTTTTTGTCCGAGTAGACGGCCTCATGCCAGCAACAGTGGAGTTCGCTCGCCGAAGCCGTCACGTGAATGAGGTTTGCCTGCACTAGCGACTGATCGTGCGAAGACGATCTACGTCGCATCGCTCGTCGCTGTCGCGTGCATTTTCGCGCTTATGAGGTTTGGCCCCTAAGAGTTTATCACACTACCACAATATACGATTCAGGCGAATCCGGTATGATAAATTGTTTCCAGCTGTGAATAATGGAGATGAAAAGGATGTAATTGGATATTCTTTGTTAGGGAAAAGTGATGAAAGGGCAATGGTTATTTGCGATGCTGCACCAATTCTATGGTGAAGAATGTACAACTCACGTTACTTTTATAGCACAGATAAGGTGGTGCTTTTTTGTGTTGCTGATTAGAAGCATAGAAAGCAAACGTTTCAGAGACGAGCATATTACGACAGCTGCATCCTTCCCTGTGTTGTCCTACCACTAGCTTCAGTAAACGTCGTACACTTACTGACACACGTCCTTGGAAAAAAAGTCGTTATTCATTTGGTAAATGCGTGTACTCACTTGTTTCCAGCGTATTTTCTACCTTCTCGGCATCCCTTTACTAGCCAGCAGCTAGTACAGCTTGTAACTTTTGCCGTCGCTACTCCGGAAGCTTTCTTGAATTCTTTATCTAAGTAATTACTAAGCCACCTACGTTGGCAGATCTTTCGTAGATGCCGCAGTATATTTTGCCGTAACGGTCCCACTCGTACTCAAACTTTAATATTATTGGCTACCTGCTACCTTGAAATAGAAGTTTCGTGCTAATTGATGGCACCCATATAAGTAAATTGAAGGGCATACGATGATGTGTACAGACTATGAATTATTATTCTGAATTCTATGACTACTAACCAGTACACGGAGTGGAATCCCAAAGTAGGGACATAAATAGCATTCAAAGTGCTGCTACAGTAAAAATCTGCTATGTTGAAGTTCTGAAATGCTGTGTTTAAATCCCCATTGCGCAAG
Organism: Rhipicephalus microplus; assembly: GCF_043290135.1. Classification (NCBI taxonomy): domain Eukaryota; kingdom Metazoa; phylum Arthropoda; class Arachnida; order Ixodida; family Ixodidae; genus Rhipicephalus; species Rhipicephalus microplus. The sequence continues at coordinate 130,535,278 of NC_134700.1, forward strand.
CGCCTCTGCTCCCCGTCTCTCTGCTCTTCTACGCTAACCCCTGCTCTCGCCTAGCAATGCCGACGCAAACAGCGTCTGCTAGCCTGCACTCGCTCCTCCCTTTCTCTCCTGTAGCAATCCCTCCCAGTGGCGTTTACCATACCATCGCGCATGCATATCCGCCTCCCCTATCCTTCCTCCTACCCCGTCTCGCGAAGCAGGCAGCATCTGCTAACCAATCCGTGTGTGTGTTTAGAAAAGGTGTACAACAAGTATTTGGTACTCAAAACCGACTTGCTCACGCTACACAACCGTTCACTGGGTACCCCTTACATATATGCAGCGGATCTTGACCTGCAAGGTAGTGTCGGTAGAATATTTTTTTGTGCGTTGGTGAACAATGAAAATGAGCTGCATGCGCGTTGAATAAACATCGGTTGCGGGTGTCTGTGTCCAATCTGAGTGTTTCTTTCTCCGATGGCCTATTAGTAGTTATTGGCATGTTCCGGTAGCAAACACTGGTCCATCACTGTGGGCTTAGTGCCTCTTCAGGTTTCCCTCCGGCGCAACACCACCATGAGGACCACCGTAAACGCCGCCACCTGTGTAAACGTTGGCGCCCACTACTTCGCATCTATCATGAAAGGACCATGGCGAAAAATATTATTCTTTACCATGGTCCTTCCCATAACTTTGTAATTGAATCATTGTGATGTGGCAACGCACACGCACATATAGCAAAATGTTCGTAGACCTCTATTTGACTCATTGTCGTCCACTAGAGGTATTACGGTTACTAGGTTGCCAGCGGGTTTCATAACAATTAAGTAAGAAACTAACCATTCGAGTGAGCACCATTCACTTACTAACTAGGTAGTGAATTTCTCCAACCTGCATTTTACTACCTTCGCTAAGACGATAGTGCCTGTTATTAAAGTCCGCGGTTAGTATTTAGGCACTAGTGAATATGCCGACCTTTTTTTTAAGAGTGCAGAGATTTCACAGCCATTCACAGATTTTGCAAATGCCACATGGATACCTAAGTGTCACATGTGACTAAAAATATGAATCGTCATCCGGTAAACTAGAAATAAACTGCTATTTTTTATCAGTGAAAAATGCTGTGTTAACATGCTTGTACTTCACATCAAACTTGAGATGGACAACTCATTTTTTTTCCTTTAGCCTTGCCTGATGCGTTACTCCAATGAAACGACTCTGCTTTGTCTCATGGTATGTGGATTTCCATGTATCAGTGTACGACCTTCTGTGAAATTGCATCGCTATGACAATTGTATTTACGGTGCATCACAGCTAACTTCAGCTACGAAGCCAAGTTATGATAGGCTAAACTTAAAAAAAAGTTGGAACAGTGTGATACAGTTTTGGGTGGTGGCCTGAGAACTTTCGAGTTTAAGACATGACCGACACGACGAAGCTTGCAGTCAGATGCACATATCATTGTTATTTCAGCCTAAGCAGTCTTATTTCACGCCGCCTAGAAGAAATTTTAGTTTCGTCACAACGAGTTGCTAGTATAAAAATAATGCAAAAGATATTTATAATGAGTATACTAACACCGCTTTTGTTCTATATAAAACAGTACAGAAGACATTTGTGTATATAATAATACAAAAGACATTTATAATAAGTATACCAACAGCACTTTTGTTCTCTGCGTTTAACATACCCACCCTTTTCAAACTTTGATCAGGAACCAATCAACCCAAAAATAAGGACATCTCAGTCACAGAGGTATTCGCACGGGAGGCGAGAGGGGGAGGCAAAGTCAGCCTCATGCATTGGCATCACAAGGAAGGGACAAGGGGCATAGAGGGGGGTGCATAGTCATCCTCATACACTGATATGATGTGGAGGGTGCAGGAGAACGAGAGTCGTTGCAATGTCAGCCTCATAGATTGACATGATGGGGAGAGGAGCTCTGCGGCTAACCTCACTCTTTGAAGAAGTAGCCTGCGCACGCTTATGCTCATTCACAGACTCCAAATGACATTTTTATGGTTATCAACTTCGCTTACACTGATCGTGGTGATGTTATACTACACTTGCGTTTATTAGTGTTTCTTTCATATACTGAAAAAAAAAAGCTGTTAGCTCTATAGATAATTTTTATGACCATGCCATCTCTCGTGAAAGTGACTGCGGTGTATATGTGGTTTAAACATTTTAGGTAACTACGAAAATTCGCTTGTGGACACAGCGTCACGATGCAAGTAACATGCTTCGCAATAGCTGTCATTTTATTGCCGCTGAACGCGTAAAAGAACTACTCGAGATGTCTGGTGCCGTGTTATCGGAAGTAAATATATATTTTAGAGAGCCCAGGTGTTCACTAAAATGTAGCAATCATTATATAAACAGGTGTGACACACTATAATCTCTTAATAAAATGGTCAACTTTATTGCTGACGTTTCGAGTTGCGGAATAAACACGTTCCTCCTCATCAATATGCGAGTCATGCCGAGATAGTGCGGCCAGTTTAAAAAGCACGACAGTCCGTTTGTGTGTTATCTCTTTTTTTTTTAGCGTAATGAAAAGCTTAATCACCACAATGTCCAGTCACGAAACTGTAACACGGAAAGCGCCGTAAAACATTGAAATCGGAATTTTTGGCAAGCGGTGAATGTGAAGTCACACAGTACGTGTTACAAACAGTGGACAATGAGCACGTCATCTCATGTATGTGCGCTGTGGTTTGCAGCGCATGCATGCACTCATTGCGCACGCGCCGAGGCTCAACATGTTCTGCTTTAGTTGGCACGAATGCAGCGCCAATTCTCGTATACAAGACCTTTCATCTCGGAAACAGTGCATATTAGAGCGGGATTAGAGAGGGAAAGAAAAATGGAGAGGAATAGAGAGAGCTAGAGGAAGCAGGGATGGATAATATAATACAAATGTCTTAATTTTTATCCTCATTCTGGTGCGTATAAAACCATCGAACCACGTACAGCAAAGTCGACGACTCCATAATAAAGCTTCAAGGCTGTTCCACAAGGCTCTGCCACATACCACGTTTTTGTGACGTTTACTCGTGATTTCAATTTACAAATTTTGCACAAATCGGGAAAAGCATGCTTGAATCTGTCAATTATGTATGATAGTTTCATTGACAGCATTCTCTAATAACACATTCTGACCACTTGTATTTCCCTTTAATTCAATGTGTTCAAGTCCTCCCCTGATGTCTCGAAGCTCTTCGATTTGCCCTGAAAGTGTATTAAGGCACTTTAAATACGGCAATGTTTCTATAATACTTTCTTTGAAAAACATGCCTGATGAACTTTGTGATGTCGCAGGAAACACCGATGGGCGTTCCACCCCCTCATGAAGGTAATGTCGTCGCATATCTCTACCATGGCGTACACGTTTCGAAGCTTGTTGTTGTAAATGAAAGTTGGGCACCGAGAAGAATGGTGTATATGGCTCGTTTGAAAGACCCTTAGGCTACACAAGTCTACTGAAGAGCAGACAAACCACTTTTAAAGAAGATTATTCGGGTCGATGCTTTGCCTATTACTTTTCCTTAAATTTATTTTACGAAACAAAACATTGAAAGAGACCCCGCCATATATTTGAGTAACGTGGTTTTTAAAGCGGATACTATTCAGGCCGGCCATGTAATACAAAAAGTTATTTTCGGATAAGAATAAGTCGGGTGAAGCTTTCTGGCTCTATAGGGGTCAGATGCGATTCTACAATTTAGAAATCAAATGAAATCAGAGAAATAAAGTAGACGTTTATGGCTTTGAAAATAGAACAATGTTGTGCTGGAATTACAATAAGGGTACGTAGAAGAAAGACATACCATATGGCTACCTGGTAGTACGCCTTCTCCAAGTTTAGTACCTGTGCGTGCATGTAATGCAACGCACCATACATGAATAGAAATGTATATTTTGAACTCTGCTGATTTTCAATAGTCTTAACTTCTGACAGCCCCACCCTAGCTGTCCTTTTTGTTGCTATTGTTCAGAAAGAAGGCATCGACTTCAATGAATTCTGTTTTGCGCTTGAGTGAAACTTGTTGCATATACACCTAGGTGTACAAGTTGCACAAATGCAACGCCAAAGCTCAATTTCGACCTATGGGTCGTTTAGGTGATCAGTAGTTTTTTCACCAGTGTTTGGTCGATCAATTTATGGACAGCCCACCTGCAGGGCCATATGTGCTTGCACTTGACGGCAATCGACTGACTCAAACTAATCGTTCATTAGATATACATAAACAGAAGGCTATAAAATCTCAATCAAAGGCAAGAGCTGACGCTGAAACAATAGAGCAAATGAAGTAATATTTGCGTCACTTTATGTACAATAACATCATCTTCCTCAACATTCGAGCAACTCCACAAGACAGACAACCAGATTGAAAATAAAGCATAACTTTCATTTAACACTGCGTGCACAGTGTGTTAAAACGAAGCAAACAAACCATTCACTCGTGACAACTGGTTTTACAAGAATTAGACCTCACCCCAAGTTTTCTTTCGTAACAGATGACTCTGAAGAGACAGAAGACGCAAACACTACTACGAAGAGTACTGAATCTAAGGAGGCAGAACGAAAGCATGAAGTCATTCCAGTAAGGAGGCAGGAGCTGGTGGACATCGTCTCTCACGCAAAGATCACCCGCGTCATCATAGGCGAGTCACTCGCCCGCCAGGTCATGGAATACCGCCACCCCACTCCTGTGCAGAGAACAGGCCGCCACGGTCGGGGAAGCCCTCATAAGCAAGCTCGAGCCAGAAGTGCATGAAATGACGAAAATATAGCGATGCTATTGAAAAATAAATGAACCAGGTGGTTTAACTCATAAGCATAGTTTTTGTAAAAACCATCACGTGGGGTGCGATTGTCGTGCTCGGTTGGTTGCTAAAACTTTGCTAATAGTCCTGAGAGACGCAAACAGCCCGCAGTGGGTTCTTAGACTGTTAGTAGGGGCAGGGTGAGCCTGGTCACCGCATCGTGGCCCCTCTGGACTACGTGAAGCTCATCGCCGTTGATCGGGTTACTCACAGCGGAGCCCCACCGGGCATGGGTGACTGGTTTGCTGCCCAGTATTAAGGCGCATAGCGAAAACACGGGCTGTAAATCAGCTACGTCCGTAAAACGAGGGCGCGAGCGAGTGGTGCAAGTATAAGAACAAATACCGGGAAACGAAGCCAAATTTGGGGTTGAACCTGTCGATCAGAGTCTAATTGCGTATTCGGTTAGGCGTGTGTGAGCGCTCTGGAGCGCTCTGAAAAGTCGCTGCGCCTTCGATTGGTAGAATTTGAGCGCTCGAACTACCTTCGGCTGCTTCTTTCAGAGCGCCAGCCTGTGACTCAGAGCACTGCCAACCACTCTGACTTCGAAGTGGGAGCGTGCTCCTGATCGGACTGGGAGGACGGATCACGTGACACAAGTCAGCCAATCATGTGGCTGCAGGCAGGTGAACGTGGACGTGGTGAGGAGCGCGAGCGTTCATTTCGGAAGGTGCTATCGCCGGGCGTGTAATACTTCTTGCACGTGCGTTGGTAATGGCGTTTTTGCACGTGTGTAGGGTGAATCCACATCTACAGAGCCATAAGTGCACTATGTAAATAATGAGGTGGCCAACGAAGGTGGACAAAACGTCAATAGTGCTGTCGTTACAGCAGCTCGCAGTCAGCCTCGAGACTTGTTTTGAACATAGAAGATCGGACCAGGACGATCGCAAGATTTATGAGTGGAGCTCAGAAGGCTTTCACTACATCCAGACATGTCAGAGATAGAAAGAGAGAAAAAGAAAGAATGTAATACAAGTCGGACATGTCAGATATGTGCACCAAAGTGATCGCCACCATTTGCTGAAGCGGCGCGGCAATGTTTACCCGGCAGCGTGCCGCTATGGCTGCCGCTATGGCGCACTGCTCTAGCGCTCTGAGATCCCCGATGTATTTGGTTGGTATGCTGCCTCTCGCACTCTGATTGCGAGCTGCCTCTGCACCTGCTGTTTCGAAGCTAGAGGACCAGAGCGGCCAACCGAATACGCCATAAGCGTCATTGCTTGGACACTGCACTTTTACGAGAGAAAGGAGGCAGGCCCTCCAGCTAAGGAACTTCATATCTCGTTGTGTGAGGTTGGCTGTTTTCTGCTTTCCAGTTATTGGTTCGCTAAACCTTCATTTTGTCGCAGTTTGCTAAACGAACATCGCTGAGAATTTAGGCAGCCTATGGAGACTTCTTCTTTCTAGCAATGATTTCGGCATCGTTCTTTATGAAAGTGGCACATAACAGAAAGCGTGAGACTTTTAAAAAGTTCTTTAAGTTGATACCACTCGACTTTTTAACTGAGCGCACTCATAGCGGTTGAGGAGGTCACTAACCTCTGTGCAGACCCATTCCAGTGGCTAAGAGCTTCGGTTTTCACTGTTTTGAACTGGTAGTATCCGACAATGTGTGCTGGCAATATCGCCCCGCTCGAAGAAAACCACGCGAGCTTTATATTTATGAGCATCAAAAATTTGTCAGACCAGCGATTGCCAAATCTTGTCTATTGTCAGCATTGTTGTGACGGAGCCATTGCACAATATAACACAGCTTTGATTCACAGGTGCTCAGACTGCGCATAGCAGGATACCAGAACTCACTTTCTTCTATGTTTGAGAGTATATTTCGGAAGACTAAAAACACCCAGAAAATTAGACTAACGACAAAACAAAAGGAGTTTCACTATGAAAAGTAGCACAAAAAAACACAGACGCAAAAAAGGAGCACCACTTCACTACTAATGTAGTGTACAGTATTTCTTCGTCATGTGGTGAACTATATGTGGGGCAGATAAGCCGATACATAAAGTAACAGTCAAAAAAGAGAAAAACGCGTGTAGAATGTAAACAAAACCGCACGTAACAGTTGATTGGCAGTGCACTGCAGTTATTAAAGACGGTAGTCTTTCATGGGGACTTTCCACGGAAAAATTTTGGTCTGTCTGTCTGTCTGTCTGTCTGTCTGTCTGTCTGTCTGTCTGTCTGTCTGTCTGTCTGTCTGTCTGTCTGTCTGTCTGTCTGTCTGTCTGTCTGTCTGTCTGTCTGTCTGTCTGTCTGTCTGTCTGTCTGTACATTAGTCTGTTTGGCCACCCCAACGATACCCCAAACGGCACCAAACGGCCAACCCCATCCGCAGCGCCCACCAATATTTTGCTCAAGGTTTAGCGTTCATAGTTGTGCGATTGTCAATTAAAAAGCAATTATTTGGCATAACTGAGGGGCTGTAACAACACGACGATGTTTTGTATGTCTGCCTTAATACTAGAAGAGGCATACACAAATAACTCTAAGGAATGTAGCGTTGAATCACTCTGCGGTGACTGTGCAACGCGATGCTCAAGAAGTTGTTTCCAGCGCTTTGCTACGACGTCATGTTGGTGGTACCTGCTCGTCGCTTTGCGTTCTACACCTTATCACCTCTGAGACTGGCGCGCATCTTTCTCCGCGGGCTGCACGCCTTCGTTTTCGAAGATAACTGCCAGATGGCACTTGTGTCTAACGTGCCTAGATGCACTCGTTCGCCTCCGCCACACGCTCGAGGCACTCTAATGCAGCGCCTGCAGAAAACTATTGACCGATTTTCTTGCGCAGAACATCAAATAAACGTTTTGTTCCCTCTCTCCAGACGCAAGACTATCGTCTTTCGACGACATTTACAGAGTAACATGTAGATTCGGGCCAATTTTTCAGCTTCGAACATCTTTCTAGCAGTATACTGTTTTCAGCAGAAGTCACAACAAGCACACTCGCGAGGTTATAGAGGCAGAAAAGAAATCTTTATTATGTTCAGCCTGAGTCAATACCTCTCCTGAACACCTGATAAAGAGTTGTGCTTTCTTAGAATGTAGTCGGCGCATGTGTGACGGTGTGAGCACAGCATGCACATATGTGGTGTTTAATAAACCTTCGTTCGTATTAGCGCTCATACGTCGTGTCATCTCTTGTTTTTGTGTATGTGTTTTCTGCTCTAAAGGTTGTGTCAGACATACAACCAAGGAATCCTATTTAGGAAAGTCCTGAGGAACCACTGTAGTATTTTCGGAAATTCTCTAGCATGCGCAAAAAGATCAACAGACGCGCATGCGTTGAGAAAACACGCAAAAAAGTTTGCTGATTGTTGCCTTAACGTGGTCGATCAAATCACCCTCTCATGCGGTCGGCGCTACATCGGTCAAGTTGGTCGGAGTGGAAATGCCCACCATAGAGAACATAAAATCTGACGAAGGGCTCTACTGACAGCCTCCTAGCTGCAAACAGCTCTGTATGTGGCTGTCACGCTAAGTTTGGTCAGTGGATATTACTAAGGCACTATGGTGAAAAACGAGCCCGTGAATTATATGAGAACCATTGCATGGGAAAGAGAGAGAATAAAATTAGGGAAAGGCAGGGAGGTTTAACCAGAAATAGGAGCATCTGGTTTGCTACCCTGCACTAAGAAAAGGGAGAATGGAAAGAAAGATGGGAAAGGAAGCGAAGAGCGAAGCTGACGCGCGAAAAAAAAAGTGAGCTGCAGTGTAATGAAATGTGCGTGAGTGTGCCTTCGAGAGCACTTCTCACGAAGGAACCTGCGTGGCTTCCTCGTGGATGGTATATTTTTCATTTTTAATTTGACTACATAGAATTAATATTTGTGATCTTGTCACTGTGATGTTCTCCCTAACATCGTTTTATCGATCATGGGCATATATATACACCTTTGTCCCGAATAAAGGCTTGCTTTTAAGTCAGTGGTCCGTGCACCTCCACCCTTTTGTCCTGTGGTAGGTGCCGTGTGTCGCTTTCTAAGTACGGAAGACTATGCGAATCGTTGCTTAACTTTGTCTGGTTCTGCTCCTTTAACCACTGCGTACACCCCCTGTACTAGAGCACATACCTTTTCTTTATATATAAGAAAAAAATCTGTTGTCGACCAAAAGCTCGTGTCGCCACACCTTTTCTTCATCTACATATACTAGTGGTTTGACCAGTGATAGTGGCCAGCATGGTAACAAGGCACAAGTTTTGCCGTGGCTCAAACAATGATGACGTGAACTCAAAAAGTTTTAAAGACAATTAAAAATAAAATGCTGTGCTGGTCTTTCATGTTGACACAGTTTAACGACTCTGGTTTCTGGTCCCAAATGTGCGCGTAGCAAATACACAGCCGTTTATAACAATTGTGTTTTCTGCTGTCTCCTAGCATAAATACGAGGCTGACTTCTAACGGAAGTCACACACAAGCCTCATATTTATGCTCGAGAAATTCATCTCATCTACATGACATTATTACCGTCGTTTAGGAGGAGCTAAGAAACACAGCTTCCCACTAAAAAGTCAAAAATGAGTGACCCTATTTTTAAATTTTTGGCTAAATTCATAACGGGCGTTTACAAATACTCGGCATCCTTAAGTCTCAAGTATATAAAACGTGCGCATAAATCATTTAAATGTTTCATACTCCCGAAAATTCTCGATGGTCTTCGGGACTAAAAGCTACCTAGGCGGCTTGAACTGGCCCTTGACGACCTCCACACTGACCGCAAAAGACCCTAACAGTACAAATGGGCCTATGAGGAGAAAGGACCGGGAGGTTAGCCAGTTCACAGACCGCCTGGTTCTGCTTATGACATACATGAGTAATACTTTAATACGTGCAGTAGAGATTACATCAAGCAATGAACATAATACACAAAAGTTGCAGTAGGATTCCCATTAAAATATTTTTGACGGCATAAAAAACTTCCTTACACACAAAAAATAACTGTAATTGCTAAACAAAAATTGAAAACAGCATGCTGTAAACATTCAAGTTAGAAGGTTTCTCATACAATTGAAGGTATAAAAAAATTTCATGGAATAACATATCGAGTAGAGGTGATAAAATAGAAATAAAATGTGATGTAACAAGACAGGCTACAGTTCTCACAGTCAAGATATATTTACGCCCGAGCTACTAAATAAACGCGAAAAAAAAACGGCTGTGTGTACCATAATTTATGAATAACCGAAAGGCTTAAATATACCTAGATTTCTATGTATTAGTAAGTGTGGTTCATTATCGGGGAGTCCTCGCTTTGCGTTGTGATGACAAATGCACCTGTCTTCGCTTCTTCGTAGAAGTAATCGTTGAAAAAAAAATATTGGGGTCACTCAGATGCATGCTGGTGCTCTTAGCTTAACATAATACGCAAGGTAAGAAGTCACAATGCCATATCAGTGTTCCTTTATTCTGTGTTACATACGTATATCTAACACTATTTACGAACGTCCTCTTTAGAGGGCTGCTCGCATGCATACTATTTACAAATGCTGTGAAAAGAGCTGTAGAGGTCATCGATTCACAGATAGGCCGTCGTTTTGCCTTTGGCCCCGTTAGCAGTGACCACACCAGATACGCTGCCGCGACACGTAATGCTGGGTGTTCTGTTCGAACAGCTCTCTTTCTTTCCCAGTGTTTCGACAGACACTTTCTTTTTAAGCGTCACAAACAAGGCATTGCACTTATTTTTCGAAGGCTGAAGGCCAAACGAAAACAGTAAATAACAATAAAGGGGGCAATGCCCGCGTTTAAATGCTTCCGCAATATGCTGCTTTCCTGTAGACATTCCACGAGCTGGTACTTTTTCACGGATGTGAGAGTGTTTGTGGGTGGGGGGGGGGGGGAGAAGTTTATTTAGTTGGTAGAAGGGCATGGCACCTGTTCGGGAGCCAGGTGTATATACAAGAGGTCTTTCCAAGTTTTTTAGTGAAAACGTTGCCTCGAAGTCACCAGGTCTGCAAGCACCATACCTGGGTACCACGTACACCTTCTACGCCACCGCAACTGAAATATGAAGAGCCTCGTAAGACTGATGTTTTACATTCGTACTCGATGCGTACGTCTTGCAAGACTTATCTCAACTGAGTGAGATATCTCCAGGCTGGAGCCAACGCCTCGACGAGGGGCCTGTGTTGCCAATTGCTATAGACGGAGAAGGCACATCTCGTTGCTACGAACTTCTCTCTAACTTGGACATTCCTTTCAGGAGCCTAATTGAACAGTAGAGGTGTTTGCAGCCCTATAAAATTTAGTCGTGTTGTTTCTTTAAGGAAGAGCAACGTAATTGCTACCTGCCAGTTGTTGACAAATTTTGCGAGCATTGTTGCTTCAAAGTGGCCGTTATTTATTGAATATACTGCTGTATTGCATGTACTGTTCACATATAGAGATCTCTATGATTTATACCTGCATGACACCATTATTTTCGAGTGTAACGCAGACGAGATTCGTATACTAAAGTTGGCAGATCATAAACTGATGCCGTGAAACTTTGCGGACAAAATTTGCACTAATTTGTTATAAAATGCTAACACTCACCGCGTTGATTATATTAATAACTGTGTAACCTTGTTTTCTTTCCAGTGGTCACTGCTTAGCCTATTCGTTGCCATCGCTGTTGTGGCGGCTGGCTACGGTTATGGTGGGTATGGAAGATACGGAGGATACGGAGGATATGGAGGCTATGGCGGCTACGGAGGGTATGGTGGATACGGCGGCTACGGTGGCTTCGGCGGATATGGTGGCTACTTCGGCTATGGACTCGGCGGTTACGGTGGTTATGGTGGATACGGTGGCTATGGTGGTTACGGAGGCTACGGAGGTTACGGAGGCTATGGTGGCTATGGAGGATACGGACGCGGCTTCTATGGGTAGATGCATCAGGGAAGCGTATTGTGTGTAAATAAATGTTCCAAGCCATGACAGTCGTAATCCTGATTGTCTTTTGTTACTGGTGGAAAATGAATTTGAAGCCGCACCCTTTCTGAACACAGCACAACGAGGCACATCGTTTAGGCTTGCAAACATACAACCCGAATGTGCAAATAGCAGACAAGTTTGGCCTTCTCCTCCTCTATCTTCAACGTCGGCTTGACCAAGCGAGGAGTACATAAGGACGCGCTGTAAAGCAAGGCACTTATCACCCTTACGAATGCTCTTGTCGAAACGTTGAATGCAGAGGTACTCGCTGTTGAGCAGTTTCTCAACATTATATAGTATCCATGTTTCGCTGCTGGTCCTATATATGGTTGAAATGCTATAAGTTTAAGGTAATCAAGAATATACAGTCTTTGTGAACTTGCAGCCACTGCTGTATCATTGTGAAGAAGCACTAGAGTCATAGACTACTTGTTATACAAGAACATTCGAAAGCATCTGAAGGCATTTTTCCGAACTAGCGACATGAATGCCCGTAGTTAGTTCAATGAAAACCACTAATGCAACTTCCGCAATGCGGTATTCATTCGAATCAGCCCTGATTATATTACAAAACGGATTATTTAAACTCTAGTGGTGTATTTTGTTATATTGGTGGGTCCTCACAACAATAATAAACGTTGAAAAGCGACATTTTGAAGGGACTATAAAAGCCAAACGATTTTTTTTCCTTTTAGTAAGGTACAGTTTCTGAGTTTTGAGAACACCACGATCAGCACGTCATGACTCTTGGTAAGCGAGGAAACGTGCGAAAAGAAAATACGGCTGGAGACGCCACTGTTGGAATTCCGCACTAAACACCATGGTCTAGTACATTTTGAAGATGTATACTGGGGCCTACGTAGCTTATACTTGGTAAAAATGAAGTGCAATGTCTTTTGTGGGTGCCGTAGACCTAGCCTACGAATTTTCAGAAAATTTTTTGAGCCAATGTCATGAAAACGTCAAAAATACTTTTTGAAATTTGCCACGTCACGCACGAAGATTTCAGCGCAAAAATAAAAATAAAACATCCTCCTTGATTTTATCTTCTAATAATGAACTTATGACAGCAATACTTGTTGCATTTGAGCTCTGAAACTGCAGTTTACCTATATAAATCAAGCCATTCTTTCTATTTAGTGTCCCATTGAAATTCCCTGCAGGTGTATGTGTTCTTGAGGTGACATTGCACATTCAACCTATGACACTCTTCAAAACACTTGTGTATGTCCTGTCACTTTCTTCTAAATGCGAATTTTTTTTGGCAAACTGCACGCACTTTTTGCCTTTTATCTACGCATCTATTTATCAATCTATATATCTAGCCGCTTATATCCGGGTGCTCTCGACATCACCTCTTTAACTTGACGTGAAACAAATTTAGTATAGGAGCGTAAGCTGGTTTGGCGAATATGATGTGCTGGCCGAGACTTGAAAAATGGGACAATCCCGTCGTGCACGTCGTAAAACGTTTCCTGCTAAACAGCTGCGCATACCCGCGGGCTGGTATGTGCCACTGGTATGCGGGTATGCATACCAGTGGCACATACCTGACGCGCGGGTATGTGCGATAGGTATGTGCTTTAATGTTAATGTTCCTGTGCGTTAATATACCGGTGCGTTAATGTTTAACCCACAGGTATATTACCTGTGCGTTAATGTTTAACGCACAGGTATGTGCGTTATAATGTTGATATTTATTTTATGTGCATCTTTCCGAATTTTTCGGACAATCAAAGATGGCCGATTTTTCAGTCACGCCAAGATGATTTTTCGCTCAGAACATACGACGCTGACACCAACGCCTGAATTTCTGTGAAACAAACTCTTTAACACTATCACGTAAAAAAACAATAGAAAACACACACCAGGCGTGCATGGGAAGCGCCACACAGACACAGTGAAAGCTGCAACAGCGACATTTCTAGGAATCCCGTTTTAACATTTCTCAGCGGCATCTAAACCCCGTTGTAAATTCTATTCGGGCTACTCAAACAAGTACGTTTGCAGGGCACCCACAATGCTTTATTGAAGCACACACCACACCATTGGTCATTCTGCGTATAGAAACGATGCACCAGCTACGCATTTGCTTTACCTTACGTGCACGCTGTCGATTTGGTGGCTGATGACGAGGAATAATCACGAGTAAGCCCGTTGTTGTGGTTTAGAGGCATGCAACAGCCTACTCATTACATCATTCGCATTGTGCGACGCATAGTTCTTATTATACTCTTATACCTCGCCAGATTACTATCTGTTAACCTGGTTTCTTCATAATATAACGCCTGTAAAATTTCTTATTGTGATTGAGTTTCGAGCTCTGGCATGCCTCTGTTGTAAAATACTGGGCTTCCATGGAGGAGGACTAGGTTCGAGACTCGTTCTGTAGCGACTATTTATTCTTATTCTCGTTATTTTCTTATTTCGAGCAATAGCGGTTACGTACACCCATGACGGTGGCATCAGTGGATACGGAACCGAAAATGAGCCCTGTTTTGATCTTGAAACAGCTTTTGCTGTAAAGATGTGCGCTTGCATTTTTTACCTTTTGGTACATCTTCGTTTCTTACGTGCTGCATGGACTCTCTCAGCGCCATTTCTAAAATTCGCCACAGAAATTTTATATCTTTATGTGAGGCTCAATATCTGTATCTCTGCTAATTTATCCATTCAACAAAAGGTATAAATAATTTCTATTTAGCTCTACAGCCCATATTTATATTTTGAACAGGAACGTTGACCCGAGCAAGCGCTGTTTCACCGCTTATTTCACAAGCGTGGTGTTGCGGACTACTTTGCAAATGCAATCCAGCCGCAGCTGCGCTGTTAACTCGTAATTGTACAACTCTAGATTTTTTAAGCGTTAATTGATGTGACATGAGGTGACTCAAGTTATCAAGGATTTGAGATGAGATTTTAATTCATAACGTGCATTATTCACGGTTAAGACGCTACTGGTGCATCATTTGTAAATTCAGTAATAACGTACTAAAAAGGATGCAGCATAGCGAGTTATACATACATCTTCAGCAGCTGTAACTCTGTTAATGCCAGCTTTCTCTAGCACCAGCACTGTCGCAATCTTCAGTGTATGAAGATGGCCAGCATCAGCTGTGGCACTGTAATACACCACAAAAAGTACATTATGTATGCAGACTACATAAATCTTTGGACCGTGCACCCAGAAATCAGCTGTCAAGAACAATCATTGCAACAGGCATTCGACATAACCCACAACTGGTCCACCCAGATTGGGCTCGAGATCTCCAAAGAAAAAACGAAGTTCACGTCGGTTGCGGACAAGTGTTGACGTCGTAAACGAGAAGTCCGGCCTCTGCAGTTATTTTGGATCAGCAGCCACTACTCGAAGGCTCAGATTTCCGCGTGCTTAGCCTGAAAATTCACGCCACCGGATCTGCAGGACATTGGGCCAAGCGGGCCAAGCAGCAGCACCTCCCTCTTGGTTTAACCCGCCGAGAGGAGGTTACGTTGCGAAGGCTTCGTGTTGGGGTTGCGCTTACCCCATCCGTGACAACCACCCTTTGGGCGCAAAAGCACCGAGACCCGTATGGCTCATCGTGCCCATTTTGTGACGCCCCAATCCAAGATGTAACTGCCTCACACTTACTGTGGACCTGTACTGGTCTACAATTAAATCGTCGCCGTCACCTCCGTGCAACAGGTCTCAGGCCTGTCCGACCACCCGACTTTGACCACTGGCTTCGTGGACCACCCCACCATTCTCTATTAGACTTCATACATGAAGAAAACTTCTATGTGTATTTTTGAAAAATTATTATGACTAGGGGCAAACATTCGAAAAAAAAAACTGTGACACTGAGAATAATCTGCCGTTGCTTATCATGCAAATCGCCGGCAGCGAGCTTGCAACACTGAATTTTTGACCCTCGAAAATGCTTACATTTATGAACTCTCACGGCATAAATTACAGCGTGGCGCACCTACCTTCATAGTCGAGCCAAAGTTTGTTCTAGACTTTGTACTTACCTTTATCGATTTCACATATGCGCAAAAAGCTTCGAAGTACCTTAATATATCAGTATTATTTGACTTGTTCAATTGAGTGATGCGTCATTTATGAAAGCGACTCCTTTCTGCCTCAGTTTATTGTATTACAAATAGGAAGAACTCGTAAATTTTATTCCAGCATTCTTCTTATTTTATGCACATCTATGTCCTTCTCATGGTTAACATGCTTACTAAGCTGCTGAATGCTGTCGGAGAACTCTTTTTAGATGAGGTCGAAAAGGCACACTCGTCTTTTCTCACATCGAATATAGTCCTGGCATTGGCACTGTTGGCTACAATATTTTGGGCATGAGAATTCGTACACACAGCGTGAAGTGTGAGGCTAAGTTAGAATAGCTCTTGCTCATTTCTGGCATTCGTCCGCTTACTTTTTCTTAGCCGCGACAACAAGGCGTTTCCCCCTTTTCAAAGAAGGAAGGACAAGCGAAAGAGTAAATAAAAATAAAGAGCGCCTACACTCGTCAGAATTCTTCCGCCTTACACTCCATTCCCGTGAGTATTCTACGAAGCGGTCTTTGTTCACGGATTGGGCCGTGAGAGAGGTTATTCGGAGAGTGTAAATGACTTGACTATCGACTCGAGAACGTGGTGTATATAAAAGCTCATGCAAACTTCTCGAGTCTTCTGGAGTCACGTGACGTAATACCAAATTTTGGCAAATGTGAAGATAGCAAAACGACCACGAGCACATCCTGAGTGTGGGACGTAGTCATGTTCTTACATGACACTCATGTCATGATCATCATGTTTGGACGTGTCATTTACCTATGTCATCCGTTCGCGTCACGTAATACCGAATTCGCTACATGTGAAGCTAGTGAAACGGCCGCGAGCGCATCATGGGCGTAGCATGTAGTCATGTTGTTACATCACACGCATCTCATGTTTGTCATCTTTTCACCAGTATCATACCTTCGTCATCCATTCCCGTCCCGTAATACGAAATCTGGTATAAGTGAAGCTAGCGAAACAGACGCCAGCGCATCATAAGCGTGGCATGTAGTCATGTTGTTACATGACACCCATGTCATAATTTTCATGTTGGGGTCTGTTTCTTGTGTTCGCCATGCAATTATGACATACCATACCAGTTTTTCAACATGTCATGTAAACGAAACCACCGCAAGAGCTGCAGGATCCTGAAATTAAATCATGACATTCATGACATACATATCATGATTTTGATGTTATGACTAGTCAAATGTGTTCATCACATAGTCATGTTATGTTATACCAAGCTCGGTGTCGATACCATTATCGAAACGGCCAGAAGAGCTAAAAGTCATAGATAGATAGATAGATAGATAGATAGATAGATAGATAGATAGATAGATAGATAGATAGATAGATAGATAGATAGATAGATAGATAGATAGATAGATGGATAGATAGATAGATAGATAGATAGATAGATAAATAGATAGATAGATAGACAGATAGATAGATAATTAGATAGATATATAGATAGATAGATAGATAGATAGATAGATAGATAGATAGATAGATAGATAGATAGATATATAGATAGATAGATAGATAGATAGATAGATAGATAGATAGATAGATAGATAGATAGATAGATAGATAGATAGATAGATAGATAGATAGATAGATAGATAGATAGATAGATAGATAGATAGATAGATAGATAGATAGATAGATAGATAGATAGATAGATAGATAGATAGATAGATAGATAGATAGATAGATAGATAGATAGATAGATAGATGCGCTCAAAGTCACCGAAGTTTGCTAAGAAATGCTTCAAAAAAAAAAAAAAAACGCCGGGCCTGCGTGGAACGTGCAGCACTGCCACAACGAAAGCTGGAAGAGTGGCCTTTTCGAGCCTTGTTCACACTCTTTGGGTAGCTGCTGCAAGCACATTTGCCGGATACCTACCACACCATCAATCATTGTGTAGTAGGCAGGCATTACTTTATTTATTGGTTTGTTTCTATCCTTGAAAATGTGGCGCATACCCACTTTGTAGGTCGGTCAGGAAAGCGTAGCGTACTTTTACAATGAGCATTACAACTATGCCATACTTCGTCAATCTTCGGAAAAGCCTGGTACCCACTGCACACTTGCAAAAAACTTCGAACAAATTTTGTGTGCTCTGGCTGACGATGATGAATAAATATGCCACAAGCTTTTGTAAATCCCACCGCCACAATCCCCCACAGTGGGTACGCGCCACAGATAATAACTGAACAAGATGAAGCCTCTGTAATAGGTTGGAGGTTGCACCATTCACATTGTGGGACAACTGGTTATTATTTTGTTGTTCTAAAATGCTCTGGTACTCTTTATAGAATGATTCCTTTCCCGACATCAAACCTGGCTAAAGCCACTTTACGAAGGCGCATCACGTACCGGCGTGGCTCAGTGCATTAAAGAAGAAAAGTGGCGTGGCTGTAGTGGTAGGATACTTGGGTGGCATGCAGGGGACATGGGTTTAAAGTTCATTGTGTCCTTTGTGTTCTTTTATTTATTGAGCTTTCTATTTTTTAAATTCGTGCGATGGTGGCTACGGACACCGGCGGGGGCGGACAACTACGGTGCCACACGTGATCCTTGTTGTGATCTGATAACAGTTTAACTGTAAAAAAAAAACATTATAATATTCACATTGTGAAGCACTGCATGAAGGGCTCTATTCTCTGCGACCGCAAAGCAGACGTGAAGGCTTGGCGACTGGCGAGAACAGGAAATGGGTAGAGGAGGGGGTTGTGAACGGCTCAATCGGGCGCTACTGGTTGGCATCGAAAAAAATAGAGAAGGCCTAAATTACTGGTACCTAAATTACTTCCTGTGGTCCGATATGACTACGGTGATCTTCTTAGAGCACCTTTTGTCGTATTTTGGGGGGGGGGGGGTGAGCAAAAATTGACCATGGCTTAGCGAGTCACAAGGGTTGATATGTGTTATATTATTGAAAATTGGGAGACCCTTGGGCTTGACCTTCAAGAGTTGGACGCGATAGCAATATCTTGTTCCGAATGCGTACTGAGTACAAATTGGCTTGTGTCAGTGAAGCTTTTGCATACGGCTCCGTTCTGTGTAAAGGGTATACCATGCTTTCAACCACGGGCCATCGTGCGCGTGAAATCTTTTCGAGCTTGCTATGTGCCCTCTGCGTGGGCTTAAGGAAAATGGCGCAGTAACGGATGTACCCCTAGTAGTGGGTGGCCCGCTTTAAACTATGAAGTCGTCCTGATCCTACAGTGTCTAGAAATATACTGCCTAGTGTGCTGAGCGCGGGTTAGGAGATGGCACGCAGCTGATGTCTGCCGGCGGTGCCCGCATGGTGCGCTGCTGTGCGAGTAAATGCATTTCTGTTCAATCCTTGCGCTCCGCAAGCGCTGCGGAGCTTTCAGGAAGCTGAGCGGCGTGAGGCCAACAAATATTTTCCTGCATTTTCGGAGTGTTTCTTACATAACGCTTTTTTGTATAAGAACTACTCGATTGTTTTCACAGTACTGGCGCTTTGCGATACCAAATAAAGATGATTCCGTGGCATACATTTCGCCATTCGCTACAGCCCGCGAAAAAAAAAAATAGAGGCAGATCTCACGTAACTTGGGAATCAATGCTATGCAAAGCATGTTGATGGAAGGTGACTCTCTCTCGAGCAGAATGCGCGCGCTCAACACACTAGACAGTATATTTCTAGACACTGTAATGATCACAAGTTTTGAGCCACAAGACAAGGTCCACAAAAACAAGAACAAGAGCATGTTCTGACACCTGTTCGCAATGCAGGCTTGTATAGCGCATTATTATTGCGATATTACATAATGTATCGCGAATCATGTATGCAGGAATTGTCTAGTTGTATATTATGCAAGTTTATTTCTCTGCATTTGGCAGCAGAGGAAGTTACTTTCATCATATTGCTGAGCAGACGAGTGGCTCTGTGGTAAAACACCTACTTTCTAAGCAACCGACTCGGTTCAATGCTCACTCGAACCCAAACGACCTGAGTACGATCCCCACTGTGAACCAGGGTATTTTTACAACTATTTTATTTGCACTGTTTATAATTTTTCAACCATGCATGAGACGATGATTTTTCGCTCACAACCAATGACGGCACCGATGACATTGACACCAGAATATCTGCGGAACGAGCTTTTCAACGCCATCGCGTTAAAAACCGTGCTACTAAATTTGACGATGTCACAATATGACTCGATTATAGAATTTTTGCTTTCGTAAGTAATTTCAAGTAATGACATAGCTGTGGAACAATACTTGATTCTGACACAAATATCTCAGTTTGATTCTGGTTCTAAGCGTGATTCCCAGTCTTTCCGCTCTTTTATTATTTCCGACACCAACAACGCTGCCGTTGCCTGCCCCGTATTTTCTGTGGCATAAACTCTATAGCGTGATTGTGCAAAGATTTTTTAATAGATTTGAATGAAAAAAAACTTTATTTCAAGATTTTGGAAAGTATATGACTTTTTCGTGGATAGAAACAGTGGATAACCTATGGCTTATACCCACATTGTATGGGCCTTGCAATGCGGGTATGTGCCACATACGATTGATGGGAATGTTTTGATGATGGTAAGTGACAAGTATATCATGCTATTTATGTAGTGAACCATCGTGTTCATCATATGGAAAAACTATAGGGTCCCTGTGAAACGACTAGGAAGAAATATTATTCCATCCTCTTTGAAATTAGCGACTGAATATCACTGTACGCTTTTCGGAGAGAATTGACTTTCACATTGTTCTTCTCCGGGCATCTTACAGAGCCACGAACACGGAACACTCCGTCGAAGGTGGAACGAATCAGTGCACCGTCTCGGGGTGTAGAAGGGTTGTCTCACACCATCAAACTTGAAAACTTCCTGTGGACCACATGATCAGCACGGGATTTCATCGGCTTCGCACTTATCGGTATTTTACAACTGTGAAGGTGGACGAGTGGCCAAGATGGTTGATAAGTTGCTAACAGCTCTTGTGATTATACAGCGTTGTGCGCTCCGCACGAGGTTGGAACAAAAAGCACAGCACAAGTGTTCCTCGTTCTCTAAAAAATGTATTCATGCGCCACAAGCTTTCTCGAAACCTAAAACATCGACGGCGATAGTGGTGTATGGGCCAACTAAACACACAAAGAGGCTTGTAGTATCGCCTCTCTCCACTGCAGTACAAATTGTTAGCAAAAAGCTTATTAACATGATGCCACACATGCACTGGCAAGCATGAAGGTCTTGTTGGCAGAGAAGACAGCCTGCTACGTAACATCTGCGATGAGATTGCCGGTAGACGTAAACAAAGTGTTTGTGTTACATATGGCTTCGCGTACCTGCGTTTTCTCGAAGGCATAATGGAGCCATACAAGTGATGGCTGGCTTCCCTTCTTTTTCTTTTTTTTTTAGCCGTCCTTGGTTGGTCAGTGAACCAGGCGTCTCACCATGTTTGCGTATCGAGAGTGTTGTTGAAAGTTGCTAACGGCCATGCACGCACTCAATAAACAACTAGCTACGTCGTAGAACATTCGTGTTCGATCTGGATTTAGCGCAGCTGTCGCGTATATACTAGCTGAAGATACCGACAGTATTGGAATTTTTTGCACAGTCTCGTAAAGCATATCTTATCGGGGGGGGGGGGGGGGGGGGGTCTGGGAAGCGAGCCTAACTTAATACAAATAGTAGACGAAAATGCGACGCAAGTGTACGTTTATTCCACGCATATCTGTGTACTTCCCGAGGTTTACCAATATCCTGCTTACTTACCGGTCTACTCACTCTATACACATGCTGTCAGCGCACACTGTTATAAAGAGGCTCAAAAGGCACAGATGTCATATCTCACATAGATTATCAGGGTTGCATTGACACTGTTGGTAGCGAATTTGTGGCCATGAGGGTTCGGACACAAATCGAAGTGCGAGGTCAAGTTTTAACAGTTCGTGCTGATTTCTGGCATTCAGCAGCTTTCTTTCTTTTTTTTTTTTTTTTGCAGCGCGACAACAAGGCGTTTCCTCCGTTTTCAGAGACAGGACAAACGAAAGAGTAAATCAAAGTAAAAAGTACATAAACGCGTCAAAATTCTTCCGTCTTACGCTCTTTTTCCGCAAGCATTCCATGAGGTGGTTTTTCTTCACGGATAGGAGGGTGAGAGAAGTTATTCGGGGAGTGGAAAGGACTTGACACTGGCTCCAGAAGGTGGCGTATATAAGAGCCATTTGCAAGCGTCTTGACTCGAGACACAGCCTCATAGTCACCGGGTCTGCAAGAACCGTACTCGGATACCACACACTGCTTCCCCACAACCGTGACGGAACTATGAAGATCTTTGTAAGAATGATGCTTCTTGTTTGCTTAATACACGCGTCTTACGAGCTTCTAGTGACTGAAGAAGATATGACCAGGCTTCACCCTATGTTTTGAAAAAGGGCTGGTCTTCTTATTTGTTAGGGGCGGACAAACGTTTGCCCGAACGTTGGCTCTTGCCTGTATGTTCTGGTATGCGAATCACTTCAGTTAGTAACATTCATGAAGGCTTTGTCATCTCTGTCTGTGAAATAGTAGTGTATGAATTTCACGCTGAATGTTTTTGTAGCACTGCACTTTTCATCTTTTTAAGCCCAGTTACTTCAAAGCTTGAGTTATCATCCCCGTGATTTATGGACATCCATCCATGGAACCATCTCTCGGCGGCAGCTACAGTGTCATTCGATAACACAATAAGAAATATGAGAGAAAAAAACGTATCTTTTGAAACGAGCTAGTTATCGAAAACAACTTTGAGATCTATACTGTAGAGACTCAATGAAACGCTGTGGTGAAATTTCAGTATCGCACTACAAAGCGTGCGGCTTTCCAAGACAATTGAACACAGCCACTGTGAAATACGTGTGACTTTTATGTAAACTAATAAACAACCAGGGAAGCAACGCTGTTTGCAATGTGACACTATAAATTTAACAAAATGTTTGATTACGTATTTGCTGTGTACAATCAGGAGTCGTTTGTGATAAGGAGCTTTTTTCGTGACATATGATTTTTTTGCCTATTTCCCATTTGTTTACGGCAGGCCCCCGCATTTCCCGCCGAGAGATAGCGCTACCTGTGAATGTGTCCAGACCCTCATCCTGTGAGCTTAATTTCTCTATTGCTCTAATATATGCACACACACGTACCCAGACGACTTAGCGGGGAACATGGCCACTATTTTTGGGTGCAACGCAGACGTGATTTAGGATCCACAGCTCGCATTATGAAGTAATGCAACTTTGCTGCTAGAATTGTTCATCATCGATAGCTTCTTCGAAACTCGTGGGGTGACGTTTAAAATATTATTAAGGCAACCTTGTTTTTTTTTTTCAGTTGTCGCTGCTCAGCCTATTCGTTGCCATTGCGGTTGCGGCAGCTGGCTACGGCTATGGTGGGTACGGAGGATATGGCGGCTATGGCCTCGGTGGTTACGGCGGCTATGGTGGATACGGTGGCTATGGTGGATACGGCGGCTATGGTGGTTATGGAGGCTACGGTGGCTACGGGGGATATGGCGGCTACGGTGGCTATGGCCTCGGCGGATATGGTGGATACGGCGGCTATGGTGGTTACGGAGGCTACGGCGGCTATGGAGGATACGGACATGGCTTCTATGGGTAGAAACTGCAGAAAACCGCGTTGATTATATTTAAATAAAGTGTGGAGCTAACAATAACTGAAGTTTTCTCAAGTGCCTTGCGTTTACGATGCGAAATGAATATGCAATAGCGTCGTTCAAAGCGACCACATGACGAATAACTCTAATTGCGAAAAAGTACCTTTTAAATGGTGATCGACGTGTAAACTTTGTCCCTTTTCTTACCGTTTGAGGTTGAGGGAAATAGGTAAAAGTGCTCATAAAAACGCTCTTAAGAAAGACAGTGGCGGATTGTGCGTTGTTAAGTTCTTTCCAGAATTCAGGTGGCATCAGCGACATTTTCCGCACAATGATATATCTCCCCTTCCAGTCTTCGCCTACCCCTACATTCCTGCCATGTTTGGACGCCGTAAGCTGGAAGACATTGGAACACATAAAACCTTTTTTTAACAAGTAGGCACAGGTGTTTCATTTGGAAACAACTGCATACACAGTCAACTCACTTGGTGAAGCATTGAAAACGTACGAATCTACTTGTAAAGCGTTTATAAGCATTTAACACATACTGAAGCATTCGGGAGGCTTCATTTGACGTAACAATCAAAGCTCGCAATTCAACTGTGGCACTCAGATTCGAGAAGCTGCGGTACATGAGGCCATTCTGGTGGTCAGACCTGTAAAGCAGCGCAGACGGCTGATAATCTCACTGAATCAGAACAAGTCGCCACTGGAAACTTAACGTGGGAACGATAAACACTCGGATCCTGTCGATTGAAGCTACTCTAGCAGTGTTATTTGACGAGCCAGAAGGCGCTGATTGGGATATTATTGCCCCAGGTAAAGTATAAACTGGGGAAGCGTTTTCAGTGCTAACGGACATGACCGCTGCTAGAGACGGTTTCCTGAAATGACGGAGTTATTAACATGCGAAGTCTGTTGAAAACATTTGCAGTATCAGTGCAAACACAACAATGTGTGCTAGATTATAACTGTAATTTCTTTATTTTTTTTTTCAGATACTGCAGGCCCTTCTCGGGCCCATGCAGGAGGGAATACAAATAATATACACAGATGATAAATAGACATGCACTGTATATCTTGGCACAAGTAAAAAAATATTACATAGCAAATTAACAAATGAAAAGACAGCCCTCAGCAGCACTGTACACACACACACATACACACACACACACACACACACACACATATATATATATATATATATATATATATATATATATATATATATATATATATATATATATATATATATATATATATATATATATATATATATACAGGCCGCACACATCAAGAAAAAGTATTATTTACAGTATATTCTGTAAATGAAGCCAACGACCCAGAGTTCACAACTTCCTCGGTCAAGTTACAAGTTACTCCAATAAGTAATCGCATAAGGAAGTAGAGCAAACTTGTGGACATTAATGTGGCTATCTGGTTGCCTAAAGGTTTTGTTGTGAGTTGTTCTGGCTGAAAGCTTTGAAAGATGTTGAAGGTAACACTTTCGTGATAACTTAAAGTCCCCATGATAAAGCGGGTAAATGAATTTTATTCTTGATACTATCCTGCGCTGCTTAAATTTTTGTATGTTTGCCTCATTACGTAAATGAATTACACTAGAATGCCTAGAGTACACGAAATATATGAAACGCAAAGCTAACTTCTGAACTCGTCCGATTTCTTGAATCAATTATAAACAGAAAGTAGTGCTGAAATGGGCTTCAGAGTACAGACGTGACAATGAACTGGCAGCACATTTCGATAAGGACGCTAAATTGCCAATTTAAACGTCGTGCACCCCGAGGGACATACTCATAATGAACTTGAACGGGAGAGTTGAGTAAAACCGAAAGTAGAGGAAGCGTCTTGGTTGATACAGCGGACACGATACGACGACAAAGAGTTTAGTTTAAAAGAAATTTTTATTTCCGAGTCAGCACCTGTCCCGTGTTATTATTCTTCTTAGTCATCTCAAGTGCGCTGTATCAGCCAAGATGAATGCATGCCAACTTGCTCAAGCTTCCGTTCTTATAAAAAAAGCAATGGTTAACACCACATTCGGTTCTGGTCCTTTAGAAATAGTAGAGGAGAGATAATAAGGTAAGTCGCTGAACGAAGCTAAATCTGTGCAATCCGTGCACCACCTATCTCGAATGCATAGCTATAGAAAGTACACACGAAAATGTCCAGCAAAGATTCCAAGGCCTAAAGAGATTCTATATTATGCGGTGGCCCAGGCATGTACTTCGGGCATAGAAGTAATCAGAAAGGTAAAATATTCTCACTGATAGCCTCTCTTTCAGAGGAGAATAAGAATGAAACTGAGGTTTAAAATATTGTGAAGGAAATATTTATATAGTCCGAATAAGAACACATGAGTTTGGGACTATATTTGAGAGCAACCACGATGGCATAGTACATGAAAAAAAATGTATTTCACAGAATTAACGAAACCACAAACAGACACATTTCGGAAGCAGCATTTCAGCTAGGAGGTGATACGTCACAGCAAGCAAAAATCAAGCTCTCCCATACTAAAGATACTTTAAATGGCAGTCAAAATTGCATAAAATTGTATTTTACTAAGCTTCTCGATCAGAAGAAAGCCAGTAACAAAATAGTAAATGCAAAATGATGGAAGCAGCAATAAATGAAAAACGGACAGCATTTTTTTTTCTTCTGGCAAGATACACCCGTTTTTACCCCGCCGTGTGTTTTTCCTTCCACCTTCCCCTTACTAGAGGGAGGAAGTCGTCCTTAATAGGCTTCGGGCAGAAATGGTTGCCAGTGGTTGCCACTGGTTGTGACGTATCGATATTGCTCTATTCCAGTGATACAAACATATCCATACCATATTATACGCAAATACCAAGGGTTACACTGCAGTTTAGACACTCCCACAACCTGCCGCAAACCAGCCTTCTCTACAGTGACACAGCAAGTTATGACCGCTGAATACATGACAACATATTCCGCTGAATACATGACAACATATGCGTCGTTTCTTACAGCACACCGGTCTCTCGGCACGCATCTAATACATATAAACACAAGAACTATTGTAACGCATGAAAAGAGGGTGCTTCGGTCGCCAAGTTAAGCAGTCGGGCTTCACATGAGCTCCGCAGTTTTTGCTAATTGTGCCACGTTAATTCCTTCCTGTCGACTGGAAATCCTTTCTACAGTGTCCGGGAACATACCCGAACTCGACTGGTACCATTTTTGGTCCGGTCCACTGGAGACTTCATCCACCGGGCTCTTCATCATCACTTAGGCAACGCTGCGTCTTGCGAACCCCTCCTAGACTTAGCACTAGCATACGGCCGCGGCGCCCATCTGCGTCGACCGCCCGGCCTCACTCAACGCCAGAATGCTCGGCTCCTCACCGCCCAAGATGGCCTCGGCCTCATCACAGCCGTTTCCCACAACCGTTTCGCGGCCCTTGCAATGAACGACATGGACTTTTGTGCTGACGGCAATGGCAGCAACACTACGACGACTGACGCGATCAACGACTATATAAGAGGAGCTGCGCAGCATCGGCCGCACCACAGCCATTGTGCGCGGCAATAACTTACACCCAAGCCACATCGTGGGATGGAAAACTTCCGGAAAGCAAGTAAGCAACCAATTTAATGAGCCCCGGCTCAACGACGTTACCCAAAGCAGCAAGTCGACTTCATGATTTAGCAAAGTTCAAGCAAAATGCACGAAAGAAAGAATCACCAAAGTGTCCCGCATGCCACTGAATTGGCCGCGCAAAGAGCACAAGATTGTAATAAGACTGAGAGGAGGGCTATGCCTAGCGAGACTCGAAGCCGACATTCTAATGTCCGCCGCCACAACAGCTGCCAACGTTCCCAAGCCCGTAGCAAAAGGAGATACAATCTGCACTAACCCCACGCACATCATCATCGTGATCAGCCCGCCTGATGCAGAACGAGCACGTTACTACGCAAGCGTACGCTCCCTGTTCATTGGGGGCCATAACTATGAAACGCATGCATACTGCACCATGCCTCACGGCACAGTGAAAGGGGTGATCCGTGGCATCACAGTAGAGAACACTGCCGAAGATCTGCATGAGAATATCGTTAACCAAGCAGATCCGCTGGCCCTCAAAGCACAGAGGATTGAAAACACTACCTTGACCGTCATTTTGTTCGCAGGAACAAAGGTCCCCGACTACATAAAGTACGGCTCAGTTATAGTAAGATGTGTATTATACAGGCAACACCACAACGTGCGCAGAACATGCGGCCAAATCGGCCATCGGGTCGATGTAGGCCCCACACCGGAAATGAAAATCTGGTTTGCGTGTGGTGTGCCTAGACCGGAGGCAGACCACGTGGCGTGGTGCCAGCCGCAGTGCAAACTGTGTAATGAAGCCCACGCCACTGGCGTGGATGGATATACGAAATAAGTACAAGGTGCCCTTTATAATTACTCAACGCAGATGGGAGCGCAGAAAAGCGGGGTCAACGTTTTCATTGCAACACTTCCCACAGCTGCCACCACGACAACAGCAAGAACAGAAGAAAGCACATCTATCAAAAAAAAAGACGCAGGCGCTCAAAGAAGCGCAACGAAAGCAGGGGATGCTCGGCGAGCCGTGGCAGAAGCACCGACGGCAAGCGCAGCGAGAACATGAATTACAATTACAACCAGCAGCGACCGGGCAACGTGGTAGGTTGGGTCCAGGCAATCAACCCGCAAGCGATGAACCGTAATCCGCTCAACCATGCTGCTCAAGTGAAGGACGACATCGTCTAGTCACTACGCGATGAAAACGACCAGCTCAAGCGATGCATCACCAAACAGAGAGCTGAAATGCAAAAGATGAACGCCAAGTTGAATTAACTCCTCAATGCGCAGCAGCAGCAGTCACAGCCGCAGCAACAAGCAACTCCGACACCACCACCGCAGACTCAACCAAGACCCCCCCCCCCCCCCCCACGCCAATGGATAATAAAAAAAACTTCACCATGGAGGTACAAGCCCCAGTTACCACAGAACCTAACAGCGCAAAACCCGAAACGACCAACACTGCTAGGACAAGCGAAGCGGCACCTAAGAGAGCAATCGATTATGCACGTGAGCGAAGAGTCAATGCTAGGCTGGACAGCCTAGAAAAACGTCATGATGGACTAGAACAGACCATGAAAGCCAATCCCGAAACCCTGAGCCAAGCCATCAAGGCTACTAATTATCGTCTTGATGCTACCAAAGCACGCCTCGACACGCTAGTGACACCCGTACATGGCATGCCGTCTACCATAGGAGGAATACAAACAACCTGGATGTACTAATACACGCGCTTGCGGCGTCAGGACTAATCACCCAACAAGCCTTCACCCAACAGCCATGATGGACGGGACAACGGTAACAGGCATGGCTAACCTCAGAAACATAGCACGGACACAATATCATCATCTCCTCATATGGCAATGGAATCCTAACGGCATACAGGAGAGAAAAGCATCGTTACAACACTACATACAGCAAAGCACCAAAAGACCCGACGTCATAATACGCATAGTGAAACCCCGCTGAGGCTACCGGGGTACAGATCCTTTGCAAAGCCCTTCAGCGCATGAACAGTTGCGAAAGGTGCAGGGCAGGGGATCTGCACCTTGGTAAAGAAGAATCTAACCTCAATAGATCCCGAGCTGCTGCCCAACGGTGCCATCGAACACACTATGGTCGAAATCTTCACCGGGAAGCGCAAGCGCCATGAGAGCACTTCTATAGTCAACTATCTAAAGCAATTCAAGCGAAAATGCAATTCAGGCTACGATGCTGGACAGCAGACTAGCTGTCTTTATGGAAGCCCGAAACTCAATGAGACCGCGCTTTAAACGTCAGTGCCACAACACGAAGCTGCGCAAACGTATAGCACAACTCAATATAGACATCGAGCTTCACAGTGCAGTCCTCTGCAGGCAGCAGTCGTACGCGGTGTGTCAAGAAGCCTATGGTCAACTACACAAAAGCAAGACGTGGCGCCTGCTGCGCCACTGGCTCAACGATCAGACAACCAAGGCAGCTCAGCATTACTTGCTGAACAAGACAGTTCACAAAGACGTCAAAGAAATGAGAGAGGCTGAGGTGCAACGACACCTGTACGCCAAATATCTTCCTACAACGCCCATGAACCCACTCCCCAGCTACGAAGGAGCTGCCAACGAGAGTCCCGATGCCGACATCGAAGAATGTGAAGTGCGAGCGGTTCTGCAGACAATTAACTGTAAATCGGCGTCTAGACCGGAGCACTTTACTAACAAGGCATTAAGAAACTTGAACGACACGGCGGTCGAAGCCCTCACCAAGGATTAGAACCAGTGCTGGTGGACGGGCAAGTTACCGCAACAATGGAAGACCGCTATAATGGTCCTAAACCCCAAACCGGGCAAACCACCCAGAATACACAACTTGAGACCCATCTCTCTTATGCCGTGCGCGAACAAATCGCTAGAACACGTCTTACTCAACAGATGGCAACGTTATTTGGAGGGCTCCAACGTATATCCTCAGACAATGCTGGGGTTCTGGGCCAAACTGTGCACCCTGGACGCCATGCTGTTACTCAAGAACGAGATCGTGGACAGACAGTTGCCCACGTTGGACAACAGAGCGGGGCTCGGGCTCGATGTCCAGGGAGCATTCGACAGCGTACGCCACTCGGCCATCTTTCGGCAGGTGTACCACTTCCACATGGGGGAGAAGACGTTCAGTTACATAAAAGATATTCTGACCAACTGCACCACGCGGCTTGTGGCAGGAGAACTACAACTACCGTTCAAGCAGTCGGGGAGCATGGGGACTTCACAGCGCTGGGTGATTTGTTCTCTGTTGTTCAACCTCGTCATAATAGGCGTAGCGAGAAGACTGGAACGTGTTCGAAACATTAAGTACACAATCTACGCGGACGACATCACACTGTGGTCAACGGGTGGAAGTGACAGCCAGATCGAGGTAGCGCTCCAAGAAGCTGTCGTCACCACGGAAAAACACCTATGACCCACCGGACTGAAATGTTCACCAACCAAGTCAGAACTGCTAGTGATTTCACCGCAACGTGCGCGATGCCCGACAACACCGTACATCAACGTGGTAACCCAACATGGAACGCCGATACCACACGTGTCGACGTTCAGAGTTTTGGGTCTGCACCTCTAGGATCTGAACCGCAATAAAGTGACAGTACAGAAGCTCCACGCAAAGCTCTCGCTGCCCATCCGCTTACTGAAGAAGGTGGTCACGAGGTATCACGGCATGAGAGCCACATTTCTTACGTAGCGCCATTCTACAATCGGAAAGTGGCGGAGAAGATCAAGATTGACGCGATGATCAGAAAGGCGTAGAAGACGGCCCTGGGTCTATGCCCCCACATCAACACGGAATGCATGCTCGCGTTGGCCGTTCACAACAGACTGGAAGAAATCGCAGAAGCCCAGAGAACGGCGCAGTATCACCGCCTGTCCTAGACCAAGACGGGAAGAACGAAACTACAACGCATCGGGATCAACGCCCCGGGGATGATCCCGGAGGTAGCAAAGCAGCTACTTCAAGACATTCTCCAAGGACTGCGGGTACCACTCTTAACGAAGCACATGCACCCGCAAGCATAGAGTTTCCTAATAGACACTAGAGGGAACTCTGGCGCTAGTATCTATGGAAGCGGCACGCACGGCGCTTCAGTGAGCATGGGAAGGATGGGTTGTACACACATTTGTCTAATTTTAATACTTCTGGCTTGCTTCTGTCTCCGTGTGTATTTTTGTGGCTTGGAGCTGCTTTTTACGAAAAAATAGCAAATGTTCAGTGTTTGCACTTCACAACCTTATTCTTTTAGGCTTACCATTTCGAATCAAGTCACAAAGTTTAAAAGGGTTCGTTCTTTCTTTCAAAACAAAAGCGTAACCAGCAATAAACGAAGCCGCAAGTACGATTCGCCACACGCAAGTACGAAGACTAGGCAAATGCGTGTACCACCCATCATTCCCATGATCGCTGAAAGATCGCAGCGCCAGAGTTCCCTCTGGTTAATTTTAGGAAACTCTATGCCCACAAGTACGCCAAAAAAATGGCGAGTGCCATAACCCTCACAAAGAGACATGCCAATAATCCGTTCGCGTACTACGTGGACGTGGCGAAGTATCCCCACCGGTCGAACACTTGTACTCAGCAGCTGTGAGCGCGACAGACACTGGAGTACTTGCAACGTTGTGAAGCATACGATGCAAGTCGCCCACGCAGGCCGAGGAGTTTGCAATCACACTGGCACTGGCGATCTTGGATTGCCGCATGGTTCTAGTTACTCGAAGCCGTCAATAGTCAACTTTGCTGCAAACAATGTCCATGGAACCACCGCAAGAGTTTGTTCAACTATAACAGTACTGGAAACGAATGTTACCATCAAGTGGTTCTCTGTGCATGCTGGGGAGCTGGACATGGGCCTGAACCACAACGAGGAGGCAGGTACGGAGACACACGCGCTAACTAGCCACGGGTCTTCGTCAACACATTCTTCGGAACCGGAACGACCTGATGCCAAAGACGAAGAGTATGTCATCACGACCTACAGCGACGTTCTGTAGTAGTACAGGACGAGCAGGCCCCTTTACTCACCACCTCACTGAGACCTGCAGCGCAGCGAAGCAGCCCCACTACGGCAGTTGCAAGTACAAGCCGTATGGACCCCCGTCTGGGCAAAGCACGTCTGCCCGGAGGTACATTTCACAGATATATGCCAACTCTGCAAAAAAGTGCGAGCCACACAGAGACATCTCCTCTGAGACTGTGTGCCACCGCCGGGTAACCAAGAAGAAATGCCAACTAAAATCGGCAGCAAAATTATAAGCCACGAGCCAGGCACTCAAAGAGACGTGGTCCAGCACGTGCTTGGCATCCTGGAACGCCTATGGCCGAAAGCGGTGCCCCCACGGGTTTGACGCGAGTAGGTTGCTGCTCTGGGGCGTCCGAGCACACTAGGGTCTTCCTTTAGTTCCCGCACCTCTTCTTTTATGCCGGATCAACAATTAAGTTGTTTCACTCACTCAACACATGAAGGGTTAACCATGGGTACAGAAGACGACGAAGAGGACTGGCTTGCCCACTGTGCGTGCTGTTCTCCCCATTACAAAAGCTAGGAATACAAGTAAATCTACCAGTAAGTTTATCACTTGGCGGCACTTCATTTGGTTACTGCCACAGGGATATATGCTCCACTGTGTTTGACTACATCAATGCAACTAAAAGATTACCGTGCTAGTGAACCCTAACCTTTTCAGATCTTTAGTTTATAATTCGTAGCGGAACAAAAGATGGTTCGACCATTTGCTCAGCAAACA
Organism: Rhipicephalus microplus; assembly: GCF_043290135.1. Lineage (NCBI taxonomy): Eukaryota > Metazoa > Arthropoda > Arachnida > Ixodida > Ixodidae > Rhipicephalus > Rhipicephalus microplus. Next base: position 130,568,051 of record NC_134700.1, read on the forward strand.
TTTTTCTTTATTGGCAGTATGATCTCTAAACTAATTTTTCAGATTGTCTTTTTTTTATTTTAGTTTTATTTAAGTATCCTGCTGCCCGGTTCTTGGCCCATATCCTTGGCCATATGATATATATGATATATTCTTGGCCATATGATATAATGCACCATATTTTTTGCACATAATGTGTGCAAAAAATAAGGTGCATTATATCATTTAGGTGACCTATGGGGAGGCGTCAGAAGACTTCTATTTTGAACTCTAGAGCTCACAGACGAGCACTCAATTGTGCAGTGAAGTCCTAAAATGAAAAGTTGAATGAGATACTGAACTTCCACATGTAAGTACTGATTACCTTAGAAAAGGCATACACAATAAAGGCTTGCACATCTTCACGTTCCAAGGTTTAGAGTGCTATCTCGTCAATGTGTTTGGAGTCCGCACTTGTGGGGTAATGCTCACATGAGAACCAAACCTGCTTGTGCGCTCAAATTGTACCACTACAGGCAGCTGGATTCCCGCTGTTGGTGCTGGCAGCGGTGGCTGAAACCCTCCAGCAGAAGCGAAAAGGGCGTTCGCGGAAGCCGTGACTGAAAAACGCGCCCAGTGCGCATGAGAAGCCGATAGTGTTACCTTATTTACACAAGGTAACGCACAACCTGAAGAAGGTTGCCAACCACCACGGAGTGGGCATAGTGCTTTCTGAACCCAAGAAACTTCCAAGATTGCGCTCGCGAATTTCGAGCGGCGAAGTGCGCGATACCCTGTGTAGCAAGAAGCACGCCAACCCGATGACGCAATGCGATGTGGGAGTGATATAAGAGATTCCGCTTTCCCGCGGCAACTCTTATGTGGGCCACACAGGTCACTGCACACACGACCGTTTACGGGAACTACAGCTGTCAATCAAAAATATTAAAATAGGTGATTTGTCTGCCTACTGCAACGCTTGTAGGTGTGAAGCATGATTTCAGCATACTAAGATACTGGGACATAGCAAAAACAAGCGTGCTCGTGAGGTTTTGAAAGCGTTCTTCATTAAAATGAAAAGTTGAAGGTGTGTAAGTTAGGCCTCGATATCGCTATACGGTGCAGTAGTGTTCTTTATGATGAATAAGATGCGTATGCACGTGATGTTCTTTGGCCCGTTTGTGCAGCTATGATTGGTTTCCCTATTTAAATGGCGCTCTACGTTTAATGAAAACAGTTGGTTTTTTGCGGTCAGTCTGTTGAAGTGTTCCTTCTTAGTGGTGTCGTTTCTTTATAAGCGCAATTCTTTTCTGTATAGAATGAACCAAATAGCCCCTCAAGACGTCCTAGGGTCTTATCACCTATCTAATTTTTCTTGTAAAAATCCATCTTCAATGTCAGTCAGATGTATCGACGGCGCACAAACACACATATATTTGCCAAGATTCCTGACCAAGAAAACTTTAATAATCTCTCTTTCCCTCGTGTCTTTGCGTGTCTTCTCTCGTGACGATAGTTATAGCGTGGGAACAGAACGATGAGCCAGAGACAAGAAGGACACGAAGGACACGTCTCTGTGTCGTCGGTCTGTTCTCGTGCTATAACTATCGTGATGTCATACCAACTAGCCCAAGCTGCCACACTTCCCTCGTGTGCTTTGCGCAGGCTAACGCTTTTTTTCCTCCACCTTGTACATACGTGTTGCGTTTCCATCAAATAAGCAGTCAGTTCGCGCTCGTGTTGTGTCTACCTAGGTTTTTCGTGTGTCTTTCTTGATGTTCAAACAGCGCGTCGCAAGTGTCAAGCATTCGAGACTCATTTGATGTACGAGCGATCTTGGAAGCACTGCGTCACCGTAGCGTGCCTGAAACATTTGTAAATACCATAGCCAACATTTAGAAATACTCCAAAGCTAGCCTGCTTCCTTGAAAATAAAACAAAGGGTGTGGGACATATCCAGAAATATCGCATCTGAAAGAGCTGGTTGAAATCCCCCAGAGAAGTGCGCGGAGTTGCACTTCATCACCAAAAAGCCCGTTTGGTGTGCAGCCTTCAGAGTGATCCAGCACAGAACGAACAATGGATGTTGCAGCAGTTTTTCACTGGCGGGGCCTGCAGCGAAAAAGTTTTATTACCTACACAGGCCAAAATTTCTTCAAGAGTCATAACAATTATGAGAAGTTTTAGTGCTTACGTGATTATGCGTTGCCTAATTGGTAACAGACGAAAAGCATGTTTAATTTATGGGATATGTGCATAAAGTTGTGCAGTGCTCGCGTAAAGAACACTAACATTCGTCTTTATATTGCTCTTGGCAAGTGAAATAGCACCCAGCTAGGGTGACGCAAACACATTCTTTACATCGAAGCCTCCCTTTTAGTATTTATGACAAAAGGAACACTGTAAGTACTGAAGAGAAGATATTCCAGAATAAACAGCTCGCGGTCGCCTGTCACGTCACTTCCTTGTAATATAGTCAGCGAGTGCAGATTGCTTCGAGAGACTGTTTCCTTTTTGCCAAATTTATGCGTAGCCTTTTGCTTTACAGTAGCATCAAAGAAAGACCTGCGTTAAAAAAAATACCCGTATGAAAACGAAGAACGCGTTGCCCAATATATTCTCAGTGCATCTCGTAGATGTTGTGATAGAAGAGAATGAAAACGGGGTAGTTCACACAGTGGACCCAAATATGACATAGTGACACGTTTTCATGCTGTTCTGCCATAATGTTCGCGAACCAAGTAACCTCAATAAAAAGCCTCGTAGTTGTCTTATCTTTTGACCCCTGTGCAGGTAACTAAAATGTGTCATCTTATTCGCTACTATATGCTGGACTAGCCGCGAACATCAGTCATGAACTCATACATTTTTTAACTTAGGAAGAAGTGGTACTTCATGGTTTTGCGATAGTGCTAGGACAATGTGTTCGCTGCTCTCAAACACACAATGTCCACAATGTCTTCCGGGGCATGCAATACCTGTGAGGCACGGGTCAGTTGTGCCACCTCCTGGCTACGCCACTGCTGACATTCGCTATGCTGTCGTCAATTCACTATGTGACCACATTTACAGGCACATGGCAGCAAAGAATGTCCAATCATTTGATGATTATGTTTTCAGCCCCGCGCCTCGCCACTGAATCAATGCAAAAAGCAAAAACAGCAACAACTTCAGCATCTTGACCTGCGCATGGCGCTCACTTCGTGGTAAACATGTAGAAAACGTCAACAAAAATCAACTACACCACTATTGCATGGTAATTCAGTTTACTCTATGAATATCAATTACAGTATAGTATTTTCCTTCTTACGTTCTTCGCTTTTAAAGCAAACCACCATCAAGTTGAAAGATAGTTCCAGCAGTCAGCTTCTGAGCTTGAAGAAGGCAGGCAACAAAAACTCTGCGAAAACAAGCTCATAAAACGTGTTTAAAAAGACCATGTGATGGCTTGTCATGTGCGTAAGTCTCGTCAGCAAATTTCTTATTAGGCAAAACCTTCATCACTTCTTGAATAGACTAAAATACGTTTCTAGCAAATACCATAATGGCGTAATTTTTTATGTCCCTCAAAACTTGGAATCATTATTCCTCTGATTAAAAAAAATGGAGCCCCTTTGTGAAATCCGGATGCAAAACTAAAAATGTGAGTAAGTAGGTACCATGTAGGCTAGCATGCGTGTATATGATTGCTTTATTGTGTGGTAAAGAATATTACGGACCGAGCGGGTGGTGCATCAACACAAAGCTGTAAGAACACCGACGCTCGCTCTCCTCCTCTAATACCCCACCCCCCCCCCATCCTCTTGCTAATCATTGGCATTTCTGTGGATGTAATTCTCTTTTTTAATGGGTGATCCTTTTCCGGCATCATAACAAAATAAGAATAAATCCTATTGAAGCTTTTCTCGTCACTACATTACAATACGATTGTGTCAGCCAGCCATCTATTACTCTCTCAGCAAAACAATTTGAATACCGCATACATGCGAGTGCATTTGCCCCTATTCATAAGGTAGTCTATGACTGTGTAGGCTTCTTAACAAGACCACGTGCTTCCGGCTGATATTCTCTTGACGTGGTTCACTTCGCACCTTCCCTGATAATTTCATTTGTTTGTCGAAGTTGCTTGCATATGAAGAGTACATTAAAATTCGTAGCATTTCTAAACCATATCTATCTATCTATCTATCTATCTATCTATCTATCTATCTATCTATCTATCTATCTATCTATCTATCTACCTATCTATCTATCTATCTATCTATCTATCTATCTATCTATCTATCTATCTACCTATCTATCTATCTATCTATCTATCTATCTATCTATCTGTCTGTCTGTCTGTCTGTCTGTCTGTCTGTCTGTCTGTCTGTCTGTCTGTCTGTCTATCTATCTATCTATCTATCTATTTATCTATCTATCTTACATGAGTATATGACGAACATAAATGACAGGTGATGAGGGGAATCTCCCGTCGCTTTGTCTTAGTGCGTTTGGTGCTTTCGAGTCCATTTCAAGTAGTGTTGTGAACCAAGCTTCTCGATGACTGCCACAATGCGTGCGAGCAGCGATATCTTACTGCGGCGTCGTTTCGCTCCCAGTGTTTCGGGTCCCACTGGATACAATAAGATGACCTGTCCTTCTAATAGCGCAGTGGTCAGGCTGCTCTGCCCACTTCAATACTATGAATCACGCGGCCAACGTTGCGATAACTTTGATCGTACTATTATACCTGTCTTGTTCAAAATAGCAGCTGAACGGAGAAGTTTCGCAGAGCTATAGTAGCAAGCAACGGGCGGTTGAAGCTAAGGTGAATTTAAATTCGTGCGTGTCAATAAAAATCATGATAGACGACATGTTCCACCCGCGGAAGACCATTTATATTTTCTTTCTTTTGTACTGCTAGGGAACTGCCAATACACAAGACTTTCTTCATTGAAAAAACAAACCCAAATCTTGAGGGACAAGAAGCGAAATTATGACGCGGAGACTGCTCGCGGAAGCATTGCGTAAAGGGCCAACGGCTAACACAAACAACACGACGTAGACGGAGCCGGCGGTCATTCGGGGAGCCAGAAACAAGGTTGGCATTGCGAGCACGCGAAAGGTATCGCCTGTAAAGAAACCCAGTTTTTTTTCTTTTTGATCTTATTTTTTGTCGTTTGCGATTTCGCGATGGAATTCAAAGCCTCTCCACGGCTTTTCTTACGCTGAGCGCTTAGGACAGGTTCCGAATATTAAGATAACGATTTGGGGGAGGTTGCAAACCAGCTTCCGGATTTCTTTTGTACTGCGTGAGCTACCAACGCCCATTCCCACTTGCCAGCGGAAGTGATGGATACTTATTTTTTCTAAACTTACGTGTAGGCAGGGTATATATACCCGCTTGGCAGCCATTCCAAGGCAAGAAATCATTGCTGGCAACTTGTCTGCAAGACAAGCACCTTCTACCGCACTGATTTTTCCAGTCGAAAAGGATACCACAATTCCACAAAAGACCATGAAGTGTCTGGTGAGATGAATTGTGTTTAGTTTATTTACGCTTGTTATCCAAGAACTGAATCCGTCTAAAGTGCCCGAGTTGTGACGGTCGCATAATATTTTGTTTTAGTTTCGATGCTTCAGGTATGAAGCGACCAAGTATTGAATGAAAATTTGATAGGTTCTTAATTCTAGTCCGAAGTTCAAGGTATTTTTCCGAAATATAACCAATTTTGAAATGTGTGTGTGGGTGGAGTGGTGTTGGGGGAAAACAACTGACGATACCACTCGATAGTCTGAACATACTGCACGGAATGCAAATCGGAGCTTGATAGCTGTCCAAGTAAGTCGAAATTCCCCCCATTCGGTAGGCGAAGAGTGTTTGCACCCTCATGTGAAAATCTTCCTTTTGGCCTTCTACACGTACAACTTCTAAAGAACAAATTGTGTGTCACAGTATATTTAAGGTTCTGACGCAGCCGGGAATTCACTATCAGAGAGGTGCCCTTGGCTGCTATTTATTCATTTTATTAAGGTTCAAGTTGACAACATGCTTTTTACAGCCCCACTGTAACCTAGATGCAGCCGCTATGGCTCCTAAACGGTTGAAGTACTACATTTTACCACATCCAGTAGTATCTCACAGACAACTACGCCAAGTAAAGTGAGTAAGACATCAATTTGTCGTAGATACTTGTAGCGTTGCATGTATGACACAAAATCTATTTCAGCTTGAGCCATTATTGATAAAGCGCAGTTTAAAGCAAGAGTATATTACCCACAGCTACTCCCCTTAGCCTCACTCTCTGCGGGTTCATTCGACTGTTTTTAGCACGGGAAACGAGCCCTTCGAACGATTACCCTTCTCTCGCAACTATGCGCACACATTTAAATCGGCAGTATAGTTGCATGGCATGGTTAATGAATGAACAATACTGAAGCAGTGGTCATAATTGAAAAAAAAGATTATTGAACCAAAATATCTTTAGGGGCGGTTCGAAAAGTTTAACTTCGATAAGATTAAGTTCTGAACTTTTCGCTACATTGCCGCCAAAATGCATGCAAAGGTATATTTGCGTACGCTAATTTCTCCTAGGCATTTTTCCCCCGGCAATAATAATGAAAACAATGAAGTCGGAAGAATTTCGCAGCATTCTCGTTCCAATGAAGTAGCGGTAATGATGTTTCGCGCTGTCAATTTTTGATAAAATATGCTAGCGAGACTAGAAGCAGCTCGGCTGCCAATAGGGTTTTCACTGCATAAATCTGCTATTTAAGAAACGTTGAGCAAGTTTTCTCGTATACGGGAGAAACTCACCGACACTAGCAGTCCTTACTAATAATTAATACTTTAAAATGTTATGAATTTGTGCGTGTCTACACATTTGTATGCCTTATCTTCTTATGTGGTAAAAGATTTATTCACTAATGTTCGCAATTGTGCAACTCTTACGAATTATGTGTGCCTGCGAGAAATCTGTAGAGTTATGTGCGCTTAAGTGTCTATAAGATTGTATATATATTCTCTCTGCTGAGATCTGGTTCGTAGTATTTACAAATAAACAAGCGAAATCATTCGCTATCACATAACATTGTTCGCTTTTCGTAAATACTTATTTAGGTGGTCATTATGTATGGCTCCTCTGGGGGCCTATGCAATCGTGCATAGATCTGCGTTTACCTCTTTGGAACATTCTAACAAGAACTGAAAACGAAGAGAGCCCAGCGTTGCGGAGGTCTATAGAAAGCATACCCCGTTTGTTTTCAGATATTGTTGCTTGCCCTCTCGGCCGTAATTGCCGTTGTCACGGCTGGCTATGGCTACGGACATGGCTATGGTGGCTACGGCGGATACGGAGGCTACGGTGGATACGGAGGCTACGGTGGATACGGTGGATATGGCGGCTACGGAGGTTATGGCCATGGTGGATATGGAGGCTATGGTGGATATGGCGGCTATGGTGGTTATGGCGGTTACGGAGGATACGGCGGCTACGGAGGATATGGTGGTTATGGCGGCTACGGTGGCTACGGAGGATACGGTCATGGTGGATACGGCGGCTACGGGCATGGATACAAGCTCATCAGCTACGGACACGGCTACCATGGATAGGTTTATTGTAAAGCAGTACTTATTGAACTGTAAATAAAGATAACTGTGATATCAACATCATTTTATGGTCGTGTGTAATTTATGGACGACCGTAATTAAAAGAGACACCACCACCCTCACACTTAATTGATACGAATAGACGTCCGTAGTGAAGTAATAGAAACAAATTATAGAAATAGAAACTCAAAAGTATATTAAACGGAACCCAAGACACCCATGGTATAATAGAGAAATCATTCAACTCACTCGTCGCGTAAAGCGTTTACGTAAGAATCGTCATTCCAGGTGTAACGACAATGTTTCTTCATTTAATACATTGAAAAGTAAATTAGGCACTAAAATGAAAGAGGCTAAAAACTACTACTTCAGCAATACTTTGGCTAGATTTATGAAAAAAAATCCATCCAGGTTCTGGAGATCGATTAGTCCTGTATCGTCTATACCTTCATCATTTATTGTTAATGACCAATCCTGCTCAAATCCCGAAGCTATAGCAAATGCCTTTAATAATTATTTCAAATCTGTTTTTTCCACTGATAACGGCATCAAGCCTTCGTTTTCTGCATGCAGCAATCTGTCTGCTCTTCCTGATCTTGAAGTAAGCTCCTCTGGAGTACATAACCTTATATTAAATCTTGATGTAACGAAAAGCTCTGGCCCAGACGGTATTCACAATGTCTTTCTAAAAAGATATTCAGAGTGGTGTGCTAATTATCTTACTGTAATATTTAAAAAATCATTAATCTCTGCAACAGTTCCCCAGCTGTGGAAATTAGCAAACGTCGTGCCTGTATTTAAGTCTGGAAACAAGCAATTAATACCAAATTACAGGCCAATATCTTTACTTTCTACCAGCTCTAAACTTTTGGAGCATATCATTCATAAATATATTGTAGAATACCTAAATGCACACAATATACTTTCCCGATCACAGCACGGTTTTCGTGCTTGCTATTCTACTGTTACACAGTTGCTTGAATTTACGCACGACGTCGCTTCTTCTCTTAACGACCGAGGACAGATTGACGCCATATTTATTGATTATTCAAAGGCCTTTGACTTGGTTTGCCATGCTAAACTTTTAGTTAAACTTCGCACATTTTTTGGTGACAATAAGCTAGTTGACTGGATAGCAGATTACTTGCGGTCACGCACACAATTTGTTACGTTTAACCATGTGAAATCGTCTGAAGTACAAATCACTTCAGGGGTGCCCCAAGGTTCGGTGCTTGGGCCGCTCTTGTTTATTATCTACATAAATGACGTAGCAGAAATTATCGGTGACACACAAATTAAACTAAGAATGTATGCAGATGACTGCGTTATCTATAACACCATCTCTAGTGTTGAAGATCAGGAAGCCCTGAACAGTGTTTTTTCATTGTTTTGTAATTGGAGTGAAAACTGGCAAATGTCAATTAATTTCAAAAAAACTGTAGCCATGACCTTTTCAAATAAGAAACAGCCTCTTAGTTTTGCATACACTAATAATGGTGTCAGTCTAGCTCGTGTCACGGAGTTTAAATACCTAGGTGTAACTCTGACAACAAACTTAAAATGGCGCACGCACGTCGAAACAATCTGCAACAAGGCTCTTCGAAAACTTTGGTATCTCCGACGCACTTTAAACAACTCGACAAAAGAATGCAAATTGACAGCGTACAAGACCTTGGTCAGGCCCATACTTGAATATGCGTCGGTTGTTTGGTCGCCTCACCATAAACATGACATAGCTATGTTAGAATCTGTTCAGAAGAAAGCAATAAGGTTTATTTTTCGTCGCTATGACCAGCGGTTCTCGCCTACTTCGCATGCGCATGTTTTATCACTGCAGTCTCTAGAACATCGGCGCACTTGCGATCGTATCATCCTCCTGCATAAGACTGTTCACACAGGCTTGGGTGTTCTAGCGCCCATTTCTTTTGTTGCAGCTTCTGCGCGCCGTACCCGACGATTTGATCCCTTAAACATTACGCCCTTTAGAGCTAGTCTCGACTGCTTTAAGTTTTCCTTTTTTCCGTGGACCGTGGATCTATGGAATGAGCTTGATGGGTCTCTGCGCAGACTCGATGCTCTGCAATTCGAAAAAGAGTTGCGTAGTCATGTATTCTGATAATTTGTTTTACTGTTTGAACATTTGTATTCCACTCCTGCAATGTCTCAAAAACTGAGACAGCAGTATTTGTAAAAAAAAAAAAATTCAATAGCCTGTTAAAGGCTAAGAGCTCATGTATTGTGCTCAAGGTATGTTGCCAGAGTTAACAATACATGCTCAAAATCGTGCCCCGCCGCGGTGGTCTAGTGGCTAAGGTACTCGGCTGCTGACCCGCAGGTCGCGGGTTCGATTCCCGGCTGTGGCGGCTGCATTTCCGATGGAGGCGGAAATGTTGTAGGCCCGTGTGCTCAGATTTGGGTGCACGTTAAAGAACCCCAGGTGGTCGAAATTTCCGGAGCCCTCCACTACGGCGTCTCTCATAATCATATGGTGGTTTTGGGACGTTAAACCCCACAAATCAATCAATCAATGCTCAAAATCAAATTTACAAGCCGTAAGCGTAGCGTTTTTTCACATGAACAATACTTGGATCTTGTGCTGTGGCTGCAAATGAGAACTAGTTTTCCTGGCAGTATATCAGTCCGAACATTGCGGAAATTCGCATTTATGGCAAGTCGTACGCATGCGTTTCTTATCAGTAGAACACACTTTATTCTCATTCCGCCTTTTAGGATCATCTATCCGAAGCTGGAATCGCTTCTCTAGGCCTTTAGATAATTTTCATAGGTCGGTGTCGTTTTCATGCTAAAAACGCTTTCAAGCTGGTCAGGAGCAGAATTGGGTTTTCACAGTATCGTGTCGGCAACGCCTGTTGAATATTCGCTTTTCCAAAAAGAGTAACAGCATACACGTTTAAGCTATACGCGCTATCGTGATTGGTAAGTAACAAAAGCCATCGTGCAGCTCACCTCTGTTCACACCACCTGAATGTGTTCTATGGCGTTATATGTGATAGCGAGCTTCGTATAAAAGTATGTATACATATTCTTGAGCATCCAGGCATGCACATGCCACCTGAGTGTGCGGCTAACACATATGAAAGCTCTGAAAGAGAGACAGATGCAAAGAAAGGCAGGAAGGGTAAGCAGGTACACACCTGGTTTGCTACCCTACACTGAAAAAAGGTTAAAAGGCGTAAATAAAGAGAGAAAAAGGGAAGAATATTACACAGAATCGTGAGCACGCATGGCTTGGGGGAGCACATTTATGGTCACTCAGATTTGTTTATATTAGGTACTTAGGTGGCCCCTTATTTGCCTTCTTCGCTCTTGAAGCATATGTCCGATGTCCTAGAACCTTCTTTGTAGAAAATGGTGTGGAGTCCAAATGCTTCAAAAGCATCCGGAGGGTACACAACTGGGTGTGATTGTGAGCGCAGCTGCACAAGATGTTTTAATTGTCTCAGGCGATAAAGCAGTGTCTATTAATTTATCTACGCCATCTACCAGTGAATCCATGAGCGCATATCAAGTCAGCGTATTACCCAGCGCCTTACACTCAATCATTTTCAGTATAACTTCCGAACACTTTAATGAATTTTGACCGCATAAGAAGTCAGGTGCCTGAATTACACTGTAGTGAATGGGGTTATCTGCCAACCCGCCTGTACACCAGGCAGCACGCCAGCAAGAAGAAGAGAGGAAAAGACACCAGAAAGAACGACAGCGTCTGTGGACGTCCAAGCCAGAGCAGGGATAAATCAAATATGTGGGAAACCAGACGCCCCACGTCTTCCTGCAAAAGTATTATCGAACGCCTACTACAAGATCAGTTGTTAAGTGCCTTCTGCGTCATAATTACTTCTGCGAATCAGCAAATGGCCCACTACGTGTCCGTAGGAGAACACGCGGGCCAACGCAGCTATTCACTTTGTTGATGGTTCTACTGCTGATCACGATTCAATACGTAATAGCGCTTTTAAATGAATAAACCTTTAAAACAGCCACTCGTTTCTCAATTGACACGTTCGTAGCTCTGGCGCGCTTCTACTCTTCACGCTATATATGATGCGTTGAGAAAACTCCGTCTACTACAAAGCATTCATATAGTGGTTTTATTTTTCTAAAGTATTTTCAACAAATCTCGTGGCTCTGGCAAACACCGTTGTGCCATGCGGGTAGACTGGCTTGAATCTTCACTTGGACCATGACTTTTGTATTAGTTACTTGTTTTTAATTATTATTTATTTATTTATTTTATTTTATTTTATAATTTATTAAAATACTGCAGACACTTAGGTCCAAGCAGATGGGCACTGCCAAAAAGATATGGTTCATAAAATAAGTGACGTAACAAATTGTTTGGGGTGGGTGTTTCATGCAATCATAGTGAACACAAAGAGCGACATAGAAAATTATTTCGTAATAACACATGTACTGAAAAAAAGGAACAAAAAGAATACTACAAATCCATACTTCATATGCTATGTGATTACCGTAAAAATAAATACATAATAAATGCAAAACTATAGTACGATTATTAAAGGTTCATTTAAAATATTTTGACCGCATAACAAGTGAGGTGCCTGAGGAAGGGTACTGTAGTTCATTGGGTACCCTGTATACCAACCTTGGAAGTTTTATTTGCGAATTTCTTGCTTTTTCGCTCATAGACAAAATGATGATTTCTCGCTCACAACCAACGACGCCAATTATGACGCGAAGAAAATGCTGCCATCCCTGCGGAACGAGCTCTACAACGCTCTCGACTTTATTTATTTATTTTATTTATTTCTTTATTTACAGATACTGCTGTCTCATGTTTGAGACATTGCAAGAGTGGTTACAATAAACGAACAAAAACGTCACAATTAAATAAAAAATATAAAAATTGCATAATTAGACACCTGTTCAACAAACAATAAATGATCGAACAAAGGGAACCACGGCAGAATTAGGAACATCAATTTACATAATTGGACACTTGTTCAACAAACAGCGCATGCGGTAGCCGTTTCAAAGTAGCGTCCAGATTATTCCAAGTGTCAACTGTGCATGGAAAAAAAGAGTATGGATAACAATCAATAACATATCTGAATGGCACAATGTTCAACGGATTGTATCGGAGAGTCACCTGGGTAGGATGACTTAATGTCGGTTGCCTTCTCGAAAAATATCAAGTAACGCCTTCATGTTCGTGACATTTGTGCGTGATGTCTAGCATTGAGCATCGCTTTTTATTATTAGAAATAACTAGAATAGGGGTCACCACTCACTACTGATAACGACCCCTTTTAAGTGAATGCTTTATTGGGCGTTACTTTTGAATAAAAGAATATTAATTGTAAACAAGGAGATTGAACGGAATTCAACATTTTGCATGTGTCACTTACAAGCGCAATAATAACAGGAGGCTATACAAGGCGTAAGATTAAAATAAAAATAATTATGATCTCTGAATTCAATTATGTAGCACTTCGTTACGCACTTCAGCAACAATTGCCATCATGCAGATTTCAACATGTATGTACGTCAGGACTGCACGTATTCCATGCGGAGTTCACAATGCCTATTGAAACATTTTACCGCTCACATGGAAGATAAATATAATAGGTAATAATTTCCGTGTCAAAGTAATCTCAACTACAAGAGTTGTAATCATGAAAGTTGTCAATGTTATGTGCATGATTCAATTGTCACTGCTTCGTGGTATTGATCAAATCATAATACGGGCCCCGCGTAAAACTTGTTTGTTCTTCACAGTGTTTTCGCTTACTAAAATTGCACGTGCTATTCAGTTTTGCGACAACAAAACGTTTATTCAAAACAAAGAATTGGACAAACATCAGAATCGATCCAATGAGATTTGTAAGGCTTTATTACCAAAGAAAAGTGACATTGCACAAGACGCTGAAAAAGCCCATGAAAGCCGGGAACCTAAAATTTTCGATCACCTTAGGGAAGAGCTTTTATCTTGGGATATGATAGATTTTATATGTTCCTTCAACAACTTGTCCAGCTTCTCTATGGAGTCCGCCAAATTTCCACCAGCGTGCTCGACAACTTTCTTCATTCCATCGCCCATTTTTTTTATGGCATTGAAGATATCGCCAATGAAGTATTCCTCGCCCAGCAATAGAAGAACGGCATGGTTAGGACATACGTTGTTCCATGATTTGCGGGCAAGATTTCTGTCACCATCGAGACAGGCTCCCTTCGAAATGTCTCTTCTCCTCATTTCTGCATAGATTTAAGCTGTCAATTACCAAGGCGCATACCCACATACCGTGGCTTGTGTTAAACGGGTACGTGCCACACGTGTATGGAGGAAAGTGTGTGGCACCGTACGCGACAGGATTTTCCCGTTATTCAGTCGTGGACTACACACTCACAGAACGTACCAGCGCTTCCGTGCGGTGCTACAACTCGTCGAGGCTGAAGAAACTGCCATCGCACTCGCTGTCGCCCTCGGCTACAGACAACGAAGGTCACTCAGAGTTCTCACGGACTCTCAAGCAGCTTGCCACAACTACCTACAGGGGCGCATCAGCCAACCCGATCTCAACGTCATCCTGAGCCACGGTGTAGGAAGGAGAGGTGACACAACGCGGCGGGCGAGAACAGCGAAAATTGGTTCAGCGCGGACGTGTGCGCATGTAGGTGGCGCTGCGCGAACAGGGGCCATGTACTGCAGGTCTTCAGTTGCCACGGGCATGAAACGCACCTCGCACTGTACCGTATACAGCGCGTGCTTGGATTTCGGTGGCATGAATTCAGGGTCGCTTCAAACGAAAATACTGTTTCGAAAGAACCGAGGCTCTTTGGGACGTCTCGAGTTGGTATGTGAATTTTAAGGCCGAAGCGCATGCTTGCTATTTGGGACGCGACAGCGACTGTAGCTTCAACAATTCTTCGCAATGACGCAACCACCTCTGCGAGTAATTTAAACAGAAATAGGGGCAATTAAATGTTGTGCACCAGTGCTATCCACCACGGTCACGGTGACTTCGGCATACTAAGGAAATTTGAATTTCGCTGAACTCGGGCACACACATGAAACAGATATCTACCTCAGTTTTGCGTTGTTACTTTTTTAAACATGTTACAGTTATTCATGCATACTAAGCTTGTACGCACTATACATGTTTATTGCACTGTTTCACAGAAAAATGTACCCAACAAGAAACGTTGAGGAAATCATACACATTCAAACACCAAGACAAATACTCTGTTTAGGGCGCTTGAGCAGTCACAAGTTTTGACAGTTTTCTGAGCTTGTGTGTCTTGTTTTTCTTTTCTTTTCTCTTACAATACTGCCTCATCCGAAGGCCCACATAATAATGCAAGATTTTAGCAATTACTTCATCTCTGTGGGTGATGCAAGGAAATGAGAGCCAGTTGTTTTCTAATGGAGAGCTCGTAATCAATGGAGAGCTCGTAAGCATTCCTTTGCGTGCAATTTCTTTGAAACTCTACTTCTGCTGCGCGAAGTAACACAAATATGTTAGTTGTTGGATGAATGAGCTTTCAAAGGGTCTTACAGTTTACGAGGGCTGCTCCAGGCATCTGCGAGTGAGCAACAGGTCTCGCAAGGCCAACTTTGCACGTTTCGCACGTTGTGCTGTTCAGCAACTTCCGACACACAAACCCTGTAACATAGTAAACTATGTAACAGGGTTTGTACATAGTAACAGTTCATCAAACTAACATAGTAACAGCTCATCAAAAGTTGACAGCGCTGCGAGGGGTGCCGAGGTACAATCATGCAAGAGTAGCACCACTTTCGGGGGGATCCGCAAGAAAGCATTGAAAAAGCCAGCCATCAAGTTCTTGTCTTTGTTTTCGGTGCTTCTTGAAAGTCTTGTTGACGTCAAGTCTCTCGGCTGGCCTCTTACGGTGTTTCTTCTCTTTCGAGAGATAGCTTCAACAGTCCGGAAAAAACTGGGCACTGCATCTTTGGAGAGAGACGCTTTCCGGGGTGCTCGACACAAAACATTGCCGTTGTAGAGCGCTTAAGTTTTGCTCACCAAATGAGGCTCGAAGTGACGTTCGCAGAGGTGGTCTGTTGACTGTAGGATTCGATCCTAGCGTGGAAAGGCATTACTCCACACCCGAAGACATTCTTCATCTTTCGGCGCAGAAAACAGGGAAAGTCTCTCGGTACAGGACTTGTACCCTGTGTTGCAGCGTGGGGCGAAACACTTATTCCCATCGCTTTTACATGGCCACACGCACGTCGTATAGGCTCATAGGGTTAACCAAAACTTTCAAAGATTGCGGATAGTCCACAAAAAAGTGAGACGTTCCATATGAAAGACGGCCTCGTGTCGGAGCGAGCTGAAATGGCCGCTATATGTTCGCGACTCGCATGGCCCCGGTACTTCTAGCGCCCTCTAGTAGGGAGAAGGCGAACCCAAACAAGTTCTCCATGGAGCTGCTCTGCTGCGCCTCCGAGGCGATCAGTCACCTCCCCTTCCTACACCGTGTCCTAAACTAAGCCCCCTCTCCCCAGCCCCCCACCGCAAGCCAAGCATCTCCGACTACTCAGTGCTTCTCCGCAGAACATTTCCTGTAAATAAATAAATAAATAAATACGTTTTCGTCATCCCGTTATTCATGTGATGACTACACAGTCGTATTCGTCAAAAGCATTTTAATTTGTTATACCAGTTTTGGTTCATACTACGCTAAGGAGGCGAACACGAAAGACCCAAAACGTAGCTGGTGGTATATATATATATATATATATATATCACCAGCTACCACCAGCTATATATATATATATATATATATATATATATATATATATATATATATATATATATATATATATATATATATATATATATATATATTGAGTCGTGATTTCGGCGGACTGAAACAGGGCATAGTGGGACATACCCAAGAATGGTACCTCAGACTGAGAGTGAAAAAGTGGACTTTGTCGGTGAGTTGCGTTGAGGCTGTAGACTGTCTACTGTTATTTTCCACGTAACATTTTGGTGGAAGTGCTGGGTGCTCTTGTGACAACGGAGCTACGCAATGAACGTATCCTTAAGTCTGCTACCATGGCTCCGGGTGAGGATACGGCTTCGCCACCTAACTCAGCAACGACAGCAATCAGGTACGTCACCCTAAGGCAACCCCGTGATCCCGGTACTTTTACTGGAGAGGAAAACGTGAATGTGGACAAGTGGCCCAGTATGTACGAGCGCGTGAGCAAGCAATATGGCTGGGACCCAACCGTTATGCTTGCGAATGTCATTTTCTATCTTGAAAAGACGCCTAGCATTTGGTTTGAGAGCCATGAGCACGAAATCACCAGCTAGGAAATGTTGAAAGGACAGCTCCACGACCTCTTTGGCAACCCGTTTGGTCAACAGCTTGATGCCCGAAAGCAATTGGCCGTACGTAAACAGACGTCCACTGAGCCCTACTTGACTTATATTTAAGACGTCTTAGCGTTGTGTCGAAGGGCCGATCCCAACATGACTGAGGCCGACAAGATTTCGCAAGTTTTAAAAAGAATCGCCAACGATGCGTTCAGCCTGCTTGTATTTACCAAAGTAACGACCATCGACGCCGTGATCAAAGAGTGCCGCCGTCTCGAGCAGGCGAAGAGTCTACGCATTTTGCAGCAGTTGCAGCGCCTACGCAACACCGCGGCAACGTCGTCTTGCGAAGCCACTCCTTGTCATCCGTCAACGACCGAAGACGTGACGCGAATCATCCGACGTGAACTCGAGGCCGCTTACTCGGCTGCCAACAAACCGACGTTGCCCGACGCCTCAACGCCAGCTGTCGCCTTGATTCAGGCTGTTGTCCGCCAGGAATTCGCTAACCTTGGTATCCTGTCCACTGCACCTACCCTGGATAATAGTGGTCCTTCGATAGCTTCTGTGGACATGAGACATCGCCGTCCGTACTCTATTCGAACCAGGAACCCGTCTGAATGGCGAACAGCTGATGATAAGCCAATCTGCTTCCGCTGTGGTCGCGCCGGACACATCGCTGGTTACTGCCGCAGCCAATGGCCATCTATGTCTTCTGGCTCGTACCCCGCTTACAGTAACTCATTACGTCCACCAAACCACCGTTATCCGACCCGCACCGAGTCTACAGCATTTACTGCCCCTGAGGACTACGGCCACCCTGTACCGTCGTCGCCACCGCCTCGAAGCCGCCCTTCTCGTTCAAATACGCGTCGCCGCTCTCCCTTGCCATCGTTTACCCGCCGCATGTCCCCGGAAAACTAGGCTGCGCAGCTTCTGGAGGTGAAGCTGCCCTGTCGACCTTACTCAAAAATACTCTGTTCTCCTTACGTTTGAACCGGAACACCCGAGAAGTATATGTTGATGGCACACCTGTTGAAGCTTTGATATATACGGGCGCTCACGTCTGTATTATGAGTTCGCGTTTTCGTACTCGCATGAAGAAGGTCCTTACGCCCCCCTTGACCACTGCCGTCCAAGTTGCAGATGGCGCAACAGTCCCTGTCGTCGGTATGTGCACAGCTCAACTTACTGTAGACGGTCATCTAGTGATCGTCCTTTTTACCGTGCTTGCAACATGTCCCCACGACCTCATACTAGGCCTCGATTTTCTTGCCGCCAATTCTGCTCTGATTGAGTGCTCCACTGGTGTGCTCCACCTAGAACTGCCACAAATCAGTGACGCCCCGTACCAACCTACATGCTGATTACAATGCAGCGACTTTGTTCACCTGCCCTCAAAAACTGTGACGTACGTGGATTTTCTGTGCTCACTAGCTGTGCCCGACGGTGACTATTACGCTACGCCTCTCACCGACGTACTCCTTGCGCACAATGTTGCAGTGCCCTATACGGTGCTCAGCATCACGGATAACAAAACTTGTCTACCACTTGTAAATTTCGGCTACATGAGTCATGTGCTTCCACAAGGCATTTCCGTGGCCCACCTGTGTCCGTCGCTTGATTCACAAATTGAAGTGCTTGCCTTAGACACCCTTGTTTCACCACAGCGCACATCACTCGCAACACATTTGGGCAGCCGTCAAATTGTAGACATGATCGCTGCTGATCTTCCGCCTCCGCAAGTTGAAACCCTACAACATCTTCTCGAGGCCTACCTGGATATTTTCGATTTTGGCGACCGACCTCTAGGGCAGACGTCCTTTGTCCAGCATCGCATACACACAGGTGATGCCAACCCTGTTCACCGCCGTCCCTACAGAGTATCTGCTTTTGAGCGGAGCATAATTCAGAAGGAGGTGAACAAGATGCTAGCGAAGGACATTATTGAACAATCCTCCAGTCGCTGGGCATCCCCTGTGGTATTAGTTAAAAGAAGGACGGATCGTGGCAATTTTGTGTTGACTATCGCCACCTTAACAATATCACCAAGAAACCCGCATACCCTCTGCCCCGCATTGACGACGCCCTTGATTGCCTCCACGGTGCCGCCTAATTTTCTTCCATTTATCTTCGTTCTGGTTATTGGCAGCTTGCCGTGGACCCCATGGACCGAGAGAAGACGGCTTTTGTAACACCCGATGGCCTCTACTAATTCAAAGTCATGCCTTTAGGCCTATGTTATGCGCCCGCCACCTTTGAACGAATGATGCACTCCCTGTTCCATGGAATCAAGTGGTCTACGTGTCTTTGTTATCTGGATGACGTGATCGTGTTTGCTCCCACTTTTCAAGCGCACCTTGAGAGACTGTCGAAAATTCTTGATGTATTCCGTCTCGCCGGCCTTCAGCTGAATTCATCCAAGTGCCGGTTTAGGTCGGCGTCGCATTACAATACTCGGACATATTGTTGAGGCTTACGGCGTACAGCCTGACCCAGAAAAAGTTCGAGCTGTGAAGGACTTTCCTGTGCCAAAAACTGCCAAAGATGTCCGCAGCTTTGTGGGGCTCTGCTCCTATTTTCGGCGGTTCATCAAGAACTTCGCGGAAATCACTCAGCCCCTAACAGATTTACTCAAACCAAATAGGAAGTATACCTGGGGTCCCTCGCAAGGAGCAGCATTCTCCGACCTGGCCACATTGCTCACTTCTCCTGTGCTGGCTCACTTCGACCCTACGGCACCGACCAAAGTCCGCACCGATGCCAGCGGTTACGGAATAGGCGCTGTGTTGGCTCAACGACAACGTGGGCAGCATCGCGTGATAGCTAATGCCAGCAGGCTGCTGTCCCCCTCGGAGCGTAATTATTCCATCACAGAGCGCGAATGCCTAGCGTTGGTATGGGCAGTCGCGAAATTTCACCCTTACTTATACGGCCGACCATTTATAGTTTTCACCGACCACCACGCTCTTTGCTGGCTCGCCTCCCTCAAAGATCCCACAGGTCGTCTCGCCCGCTGGGCACTCCGCCTCCAGGAGTATTCTTACACCGTGGTGTATAAATCAAGAAAACTGCACAAAGATATGGATTGTCTGTCACGCTATCCTGTGGCCGACTGCGATCCTATGAGCACTGATTATGTGGGTTGTGTCCTTTCTATCTCCCAGCTGCTTCATTTCAGGGACGAGCAGCGTCGCGATCCGGATATCAGCCGCCTAATACAACAGCTCAAAACTTCACCGCAAGACGCTTCTGTTCGCATGTTTACCTTAAAGGACCACACCTTATATCGGCGTAATTTATCGCCCAATGGTCACGACTTACTTCTGGTCATACCAAAGCACCTGCGCTCCACAGTCCTACGCGAGCTCCATGACGCGCCAACCGCCGGTCGCCTTGGTGTCTCTCGCAAATATGACCGTGTGCGCCGCCGCTTCTACTGGCCTTGCCTTTCACGCTCTGTACGTCGTTATGTCGACGCTTGTGAAATTCGCCATCGTCGCAAAAAGGCGTCGGGACTCCCTTCCGGATATCTTCAGCCCATCGACATCCCATCGGAACCATTCTTCCGTGTTGGTTTGGACCTTCTCGGTCCCTTCCCAACATCCGCCTCCGGAAACAAGTGGGTCGCGGTGGCTATGGATTACGCGACCCGTTACGCAGTTACGCGAGCCATGCCAACAAGCTGCGCTACAGACGTCGCTGATTTTCTACCACGCGATCTCATTTTAGTGCATGGAGCCCCTCGTCAACTGCTGAAAGACCGAGGCCGTACGTTCCTTCCGAAAGTGGTTGACGATATCCTGCGTTCCTGCTCTACCCAACATAAGCTCACGACATCGTACCATCCCCAGACAAACGGGCTTACAGAACGCCTAAACCGCACCCTGACAGATATGCTATCGAAATTTGTCTCGGCCGACCATTGTGATTGGGACCTTGCACTACCCTACGTGACGTTCGCATACAATTCCTCCCGGCATAACACTGCTGGGTACTCGCCATTTTACCTTTTGTTTGGACGCGAACCAACATTGCCGTTGGATACCTTCCTACCAGCCGCTGCGCAGTCAACTTCTGAATATGCACGCGACGCTATTACCCGAGCTGACCATGCTCGTCAGCTTGCCCGCAGCAGAATAATGGCGTCCCAAGACTCGCAGAAGCATCGTAACGACGAGCGGCATCGCGACGAACACTTTTCAACAGGTTCCCTCGTTCTTCTTTGGTCCCGTACGCGACATGCAGGCCTTTCAGAAAAACTTCTCTTGCGTTTCACGGGCCCATACCGTGTGCATGGACGAGGGACCGACACTACATATGAAATCGTCCCGGATAATCCATCAACCTCTTCTGCTCTGCTGTCAAGGGACATCGTCCACGTATCAAGGCTCAAGCGTTACCACACTGCTCCTGCTGTGGACCCGTAAACTCGGGTCGGCGCTTTTGCCGCCGGGGGTCTTGTTACGTGATTTCGGCGGTTTGAAACAGGGCAGAGTGGGACATACCCAAGAAAGGTACCTCAGACTGAGAGTGAAGAAGTGTGCGTTCTCGGTGAGCCGCGTTGAGGCTGTAGACTGTCTACTGTTATTTTCCACGTAACAATATATATATATATATATATATATATATATATATATATATATATATATATATATATATATATATATATATATATAAGGGAAAGAAGTGTATACCTAAGGGCTCGTTTTTCCGTGTTTTGACACAATAATAATGACATCTAACAGACAGCAATGCCAAGGAATGTACAGGGGAAGTTATTAGAACCAATTGAATGTAAATAGGAAGAAAGCAAAGTGGGTGAAAAAATAACCAGCCGTGAGCAAGAATCGAACCTACGACCTTCGAATAACGCGTTCGACGCTCTAACCACTGAGCTATCACAGCTTTTTTTTTTCTTTATTACCTTCTTTTCTCACTGAGCTATGACAGCGGCCTTCCCTCCATCCACTTTTTTGGGTTTATATGTGAATTTAGAAGTAGGAGTGTCAATCAGCACCATCTATAAGCCAAGCGACGAGTGTGAAACACTCTTTTATGCGCATGTGTAGCGTCACGTAGCACGTAAACCTATTACAAGTGGGCAGCTGATCAATAGTCCCTCGTATACAACCTAATGACACCAAGTCTGCCCGTACGAGGCCCTTGTTAATGAATAAGGGAAAGAAGTGTATACCTAAGGGCTCGTTTTTCCGTGTTGTGACACAATATTAATGAGATCTAACAGACAGTAATGTCAAGGAATGTACAGGAGAAGATTATATATATATATATATATATATATATATATATATATATATATATATATATATATATATATATATATATATATATATATATATAGTGAAGAAGTGTATACCTAAGGCTCGTTTTTCTGTGTTTTGACACAATATTAATGAGATCTAACCGACAATAATGCCAAGGTATGTATAGGGGAATTTATTAGAAATAATGTAATGTAAAGAAGAAAGAAAACTGGGTGAAAAACGAATAACGCATTCGATGCTCTCTCTCTGTTTCTCTCTGTCTCTCAATATATATATATATATATATATATATATATATGAGATCTAACAGACAATATAGTCAAGAAAATAATAAGGAAAGACATTACACCGAATTGTAATGTAAATATGAAGAAAAGTGGGTGAAAAGATAACTTGCCGTTGGCAGGATCCTGCCCACGGCAAGTTATCACTTCACCCACTTTTCGTCATATTTCCTTTTCAATTTGGTCTAATGTGTTCCCCTATACTTTCCTTGGCATTATTGTCTGTTAGATCTCAATAATATTTGTAAAACACAGAAAAAACGAGCCCTTAAGTATACACTTCTTTCCTTACTATATATATATATATATATATATATATATATATATATATATATATATATATATATATATATATATATATATATATATATATATATATAGCTACCATGGTATATTTATATTTCATATATATATATATATTTAGATTTCATATATATATATATATATATATATATATATATATAATTTTTTCATC
The DNA here is from genome assembly GCF_043290135.1 of Rhipicephalus microplus. Lineage (NCBI taxonomy): Eukaryota > Metazoa > Arthropoda > Arachnida > Ixodida > Ixodidae > Rhipicephalus > Rhipicephalus microplus. Next base: position 130,590,976 of record NC_134700.1, read on the forward strand.
CACTTTTCTTTCTTCTTTCTTCTTATTTACATGCCATTGGTTCTAATAACTTCCCCTGTACATTCCTTGGCATTACTGTCTGTTATATCTCATTATTATTGTGTTAAAACACGGAAATACGAGCCCTTAGGTATACAATTCTCTCCCTTATATATATATATATATATATATATATATATATATATATATATATATATATATATATATATATATATATATGTATATATATATATATATATATTTATATATATATATATATATTTCAACTTTTCCCCATGCTTGATGCCGCACCTGTGGTAGAGAAGTGGCCTATAACATACCTGTGTCATGTAGGAAAATGTACGTCGAGGAGACAGAGCGCTGCTGAAATAATAGATTATTGGACTACAGAGCCTGCTTGAATGGACAACCATGTTCGAACCTTTCGCTGCATTGCAGGAACTGCCGCGGCGCGCCTAGGATGACGGAAGCAAGTGTGCTAGCAAGATTTCAAGAAAAAATGGAGTGGGAAATTGAAGAGGCCTTAATTTTTATCCATAAAGACGGCGATGTGTGTGCCGCGAGGCCGTCGATAGTGCTGCAACCTATCGGAGTTGTTTGCATTACTGCTTGTCACTACAACACTTCATTTCTTTTCATGCTTTTATTCATCCGTCGCGCGTCTAGTTCGTAAAGTTTATATCTGTGTACGTTATTTAAATAAATTTCTGTTGATAGTCAGCGTTTTATTTGCGTTGCCCTTTCCGGTGTCTTTTGCGCTACGTTAATAATTGTAATAAATAAATGTTGAAGCTGTGCAAGTCTTTGGATAAACCAGTAAAATGGAGTCGCGACGCTTTTCTAATTCAATCTGGTTGTAATAAATTGGATAATCACTCTTGGAAGCACTTTTCAACTTCGTGGACATTATATTAAACAACCACTTAATTGTATGGTGCGAAAAAGCAGAAGCTGAGTGTGAAACGAGACCGGGCTATACATAAACCACATGAACAGTAAAATTAGAAAACGGTTGGCACGAATGGCAGGTACTCTCTGTTTCACACTTAGCGAAAATGTCAGAGTGCATGGCATCGTGGTCCAGCCGTAGCCGTAGACACAGTTCTACACTACACCTCCCAAGAGTCTGCACGCGACTGCAGCACTGGCCGCGTCGCCATCTCATGCACTTTGACATTTCCCCTAAATGTGAAACAGACTGTACATACAATTTATAACGAGTGTTTTCTTGCATACGCAGTCTTCTCTTTTGAAATAACACAAGTACTTGTTTCACTTAGGTCAAATTTCAGAATTGTAAATCTTGAATTGCGTATACCGAAGAGAATTGTTCTATACTAGACAAATTAAACTTATATTGACTAATTAGGAAACATAGGGATATTCACGAATCATATCTCCCGACTATAAACAGCCTATGGGCACCACGAAATGAAGAGCACATAGGTTGTTCTGAAGGGACAAATATATCTACGGTGCACACGTTACTATAGTGTGCAATAAGTATTCCTAATCGAAATTGAGGAACAAGAAATCACGTTACTCAAGGCAGCAAGTCAACCTCGTGATTTAGCAAAGCTCAAGCAAAACGCGTGATAGCAAGAATCACCAAGAGTGAGTGAGATTGACTTTATTTAAACATATCCTGAGGAGGCTGAGAAGGAGCATTCCAATCCTACAAGATGTTGTCCAACGTGTCCAACTATAAGGTGCCCTTTGTAGTTACTCAACGCATACGGGAGCGCAGAAACACGGGGTCAACGTTTTCGTTGCAAGACTTCCCACAACTGCCACCATGACAACAGCAAGAAAAGAAGGAAGCACATCTATCAAAAAAAGACGCAACCTCTCGAAGAAGCGCAACGAAAGTAGGGGACACTCGGCGAGTCGCGGCAGAAGCATCGACGGCAAGCGCAGCGAGAACATGAATTACAATTACAGCCAGCAGCGACCGGGGAACGTGGTAGGTTGGGCCCAGGCAATAAACCCGCAAGCAGCGAACCGCAATCCGCTCAATCATGCTGCTCAAGCGAAGAATGACATCGTCGAGTCACTACACGAGGAAAACGACCAGCTCAAGCGATGCATCGCCGAACAGAGAGCTGAAATGCAAGAGATGAACGCCAAGTTGAATCAACATCTCAGTGCGCAGAAGCAGCAACAAGCAACTCTGACACCACCACCGCAGACTCAACCAAGACCCCCCACGACAATGAATAGTAACACAAACTTCGCCATGAAGGTACAAGCCCTAGTTGCAACGGACGCTAACAGCGCAAAACCCGAAATGACTGACACTGCTAGGACAAGTGAACCGACACCCAAGAAGAGCGCGCTCAATTATGCACGTGAACGAAAAGTCAACGCTAGACTAGGCAACCTAGAAAAACGTCATGATCAACTAGAACAGACCATGAAAGCCAACCACGAAACTCTGAGCCAAGCCATCAAGGCTACTAATGATCGTCTCGATGCTACCAACGCACGCCTCGACACGCTGGTCACACTCGTACATGGCATGCCGCTTGCCTACAAGGAAAACAGGCCAATCTGGAAGTATTAGTACAGGCGCTTACGGCGTCAGGACTAATCACACAAGCCTTCACCCAACAGCCATGATGGACGGGACAACGGCAACAGGCATCGCTAACCACAGAAACAGAGCACGGACATAACAGCATCGTCTCCTCATATGGCAATGGATTTCCAACGCCACACAGTGGAAAAAAATATCGTTACAACAGTATACACAGGAAAACACCAAGAGACCCGTCTTCATAATACTAAAACACTTGCGAAAGGCGCAGGGCAAGGGGTCTGCACATTGGTGAAGAAGAATCTAACCTCAATAGATCACGAGTTGCTGCCCAACGGCATCATCGAGCCCACCATGGTCGAAATCGTCACCAGGAAGCACAAGCGCCACGAAAGCACTTTTATAATCAACCTGTCTTTTATAATCAAACAATCTGAACCACTTCCAGCTAAAATTCCGCACTCTTGTGCACAAAGTGCAACAGCTTGCGAGCTCCAACGTAATCCTACTGTGCGGAGACTTCAACACTCAACATGAAGCATGGGGGTACTTATACACGATGGCGAAGAGCCACAGCCTCTACGACAAAACAGTGGACGCAGGTTACCAACTGCTAAACGACCCAAATGCACCTACTAGAAACGAAACAACGTCGCTGCGAGACACAAACCCGGACTTCTCTTTCCTAAACGTGGCGTCACGTGGCGGAACACCAGGGAGACGTTGGGAAGTGACCACGGCATCAATTTCAATAGGCATTGCAGAGAGCGCGCAAAGAGCACACCAGCAGTTAATCGTCGACTGGGACAAATACACAAAGAAATTGGAACACGACGTTATGGAAATCATTGAAGAAAGAAGTATTAACCAACGTGCTGAACGCCACGACCAAAGAAGCCACTCAGACGAGGGAAGTGGATATGGAGGCTGCAATGCTGGATAGCAGATTAGCTCTCTTTATGAAAGCCCTAAACTCAATGAGAAGGCGCTTTAGACGTCAATGCCACAACAGAAAGCTGCGCAAACGTATAGCACAACTTAATACAGACATCGAGCATAATAGCGCAGTCCTCTGCAGACAACAGTGGTACGTGGTGTGTCAAGAAGCCGATGGTCAGATACACAAAGGCGAGACGTATCACCTGCTGCGCCACTTGCTCAACGATCAGACAACCAAGGGAGCTGAGCATTACTTGCTGAAGAAGACCATTCACAAACGTCAAAAAAATGAAACAGGCTGAGGTAGAACGACAGCTGTACACCAAATGTCTTCCTACAATGTCAATTAACCCTCTCTCAAGCTACGAAGGAGCTCCCAACAAGAATCTGGATGCCAACATCGAAGAATAGGAAGTGTGAATGGTTCTGCACACAATTAACTGTAAATCGGCGTCTGTACCGGACGACATTACCAAAAGGCATTAAAAAACTTGAACGACACGGCAATCGAAGCCTGCACCAAGTTTTTCAATCAGTGCTGGTGGACGGGCAAGCTACCGCAACAATGGAAGACCACTAAAACGGTTCTAATCCTCAAACCGGGAACCACCCAGAATAGACAACCTGAGACCCATCCCTCTGACGTCGTGCATGGGAAAAGTGCTGAATCACGACCGACTCAAAAGATGGCAACGTTATGTGGAGGACTCCAACAAACATCCAAATACAGTATTGGGGTTCCGGGCCAAACTGTGCACATAGGACGCCATGCTGTTACTCAAGAACGAGATCGTGGACAGACAATTTCCCACGTTGGACAACAGAGCAGTGCTCGGGCTCGATGTCCAGGGAGCATTCGACAATGTACACCACTCGGCCATCCTTCGGCAGGTGTCCCACTTTCACATGGGGGAGAGACGTTCACTTACATAAAAGATTTCCTGACCAACAGCACCACGCGGCTTCTGGCAGGAGAACTACAACTACCGCTCAGGCAGTCGGGGAGCACGGGGACCCCGCAGGGCTCAGTGATCTCTCCTCTGTTGTTCAACCTCGTCATGATAGGTGTAGCAAGAAGATTGGAACGTGTTAGAAACATCAAGTACATGATCTATGCGAACGTCATCACACTGCAGTCAAGGGGTGGAAGTGACAGCCAAATCGAGGCAGCCCTCTAAGAAGCCATAGTCGCCGTGGAAAAACACCTACGACCCACCGGCATGGAATGTTCACCAACCATGTCAGAACTGCTAGTGATTTCACCGCAACGCGCGCGACGCCCGACAACACCGCACATCAACGTGGTAGCCCAACCTGAACGCCAGTACCACACGTGTCGATGCTCAGAGTTTTGGGTCTGCACCTCTAGCATCTGAACCGGAACTTCGTGACAGTACAGAAGCTCCACGCAGAGCTCTCGCTGCCCTTCCGCTTACTCAAGAAGGTGGCCACGCGGTACCAGGACATAAGAGAAGACAGTCTACTACGACTCATTCAGTCGTTTGCAGTCAGCCATATCTCTTACGTAGCGCCGTTTCACAATTGGAAATTGACGGAGAAGACCAAGGTTCACGCAATGATCAGAAAGGCATACAAGACGGCCCTGGGCCTATGCCCCCACATCAACACGGAACGAATGGTGTGTTGGTAGTTCACAACACACTGGAAGAACTTACAGAAGGCCTGAGAATGGCGCAGTATCACCGTCTGTCCCAGACCAGGACTGGAAGAACGATACTTCAACGCATCGGGATAAACGCGCCGGGGACGACCCCGCAGGTACCAAAGCAGCTACCTCAGGACGTTCTCCAAAGGCTACAGGTTTATCTGCTTCTTAACGAAGTACACGAAGAAAGAAAGTACACCAAGAAAGAAAATGGCGAGAGCCATGATCCTCAGAAAGGGACACACCAATGATCCGCGCGCGTACTACGTGGACGTGGCGAAGTATCCCCACCAGCCAAGCACGTACGCAGCAGCTATGATCGCAGCAGACACTGGAGTGCTGACAACGTCGTGAAGCATACGATGCAAGTCGCCCACGCAAGCCGAGGAGTTTTCAATCGCACTGGCACTGGAGATCTCGGATTGCCGCATGGTTCACAGCGACTCGAAGCCGGCAATAGTCAACTTTGTTACAAATGTGAATGAAACCAGTGCAACAGTATGTTAAATTTAACAATACTGGAAACCAACGTTACCGTCAAGTTGTTTCCTGCGCATGCGGGTAAGCTGGACATGAGCCTGAACCGCAACGAGGAGGCAGATACAGAGGCACAAACGCTAACTAGCCGTGGGTCTTCTTTAACGCATTCCCCGGAACCGGAACGACCTGATGTCGAAGACGAAGAGTATGTCGTCACAACCTATGGCGACGTTCTGCAGTGGTACAGAACGAGTAAACACCTCTACCCACCACCTCATCGAGACCTACAAAGCAGTGAAGCTGCCCCACTACGGCAGTTGCAAGTACAAGTCATATGAACCTCCGTCTGGGCAAAGCACCACTTCCCAGAGGTGTACTCCACAGATATATGCCAACTGTGAAAAAAGGCGCGAGCCACACAGAGACATCTCCTCTGGGACTGTGTACTACCGCCGGCTAACCAAAAAGAAATATCAACTAACATGATCAGCAAAATTATGAGCCATGAGCCAGGCTCTCAAACAGACATGGTCCAGCTTGTGCTTGGCATCCTTGAACGCCTGCGGCTAAAAGCGGCACCCGCACGGATATGAAGCAAGTAGGTTGCTGCTCTGGGGCTTTCGAGCACGCTAGAGTCTTCCTTTAGTTCTCTTACTTCTTCCTCCTTTATGCCGGACCAACAATAAAGTTGTTTCACTCACTCAGCGCATGCAGGGTGAACCATGGTACAGAAGACGATGAAGAGGACTGGCTTGCCCACTGTGCGTGCTGTTCTCAGTCTTGATCAGTGTCATTACACTCGCACTAGGCGTGTCTCGTCTCAATATTATGCCCTAAAACAAGTATATGTGGCAATAAAAAGAAGGAAACTCTATTTTGGAAAGATAAAAATGTGTGCAATAAAAATAAGCTGGCCTATATTACTCTTTTGGGTGACCTAGGGGAGGCGCCAGAAGACTTCTATTTTGAACTCTAGAGCTCACAGACAAGCACTCAATTGTGCAGTGAAGTCTTAAAATGAAAAGTTGGACGAGATACTGAAGTTTCACATGCAAGTACTGATTACCTAAGAAAAGGCATACAACATGGTATTATACACAATAAAGGCATGCACATCTTCACATTCTAAGGTATAGAGCGCTATTGCGTCAATGTGTTTGGAGTAAGCACTGGTGAGGTCGTGCTCACAAGAGAAGCAAGCCAGCTTGTGCGCTCAGATTTGACCACTACAGGCAGCTGGATTCCCGCTGTCTGAGCTGATAGGTGTGGCAGAAACCCTTCTGAAGAAGCTAAAAGTTCGCTCGTGAAAATCGTGGCTGAAAAACGCGCACAATGCGCATGAGAAGCCGATAGTGTTACCCTATTTACACAGGGTAACACACAACTCGAAGAATGTTTCCAACCACCATGGAGTGGGCATAGTGCTTTCTGCATCCTAGAAACTTCCAAAGTTGACCTCGCGAATTTTGAGCGCCGAAGTGCGCGATAGCCTGTGTAGCAAGAAGCATGTCATCCCAATGATGCAATGCGATGGGGGAATAATATACGAGATGCTGCTTTCCTGCGGCAACTCTCATGTGAACCACACTGGGCGCTGCGTACAAGACCATATACGGGAACACCAGCTGTCAATCAAAAACATTAAAATGGGTAATTTGTCTGCTCACTGCGCAGCTTGTGCATGTGAAGTACGATTTCAGCTGACTAGGATACTGGGGCATACCAGAAACACGTCTGCTCGTGAGGTTTTGGAAGCGTTCTTTATTAACATTAAAAGTGGTAGGTGTGTAAGTGGGGCCTTGATATCGCTCTATATACAGTGCAATAGTGTCTTTTTTGATGAATAAGGTGCGTTAGCACGTGATATTTTTTGGCCCGTTTGTACAGTTATAATTGGTTTCCCTATTTAAACGACGCTCTACATTCAATAAAACCCGTTGGTTTATAAATGCAAAGCATTTCTTAGCGAACTTCAGCGACTTTGAGCATATCTATCTATCATCTATCTATCTATCTATCTATCTATCTATCTATCTATCTATCTATCTATCTATCTATCTATCTATCTATCTATCTATCTATCTACGACTTAGCTCTCCAGGTCGTTTCGATAATGGTATCAATACCAAACTTGGTGTGGCATAACGTGACTGTATGAAGAACATATTAGATCAGTCATTACATTAAAACCAGGATACGCATGTCATTAATGTCATGATTTGCATTTTATGGTCCTGCAGCTCTTCGGGTGGTTTTGTTCACATGGCATGTTGCAAAACTTGCATGGTATCAAATGATTGCATGGCGAACACAAGCGACAGACCCTAACATGAAAATCATGACACGCGTGTCATGTAAACACATGACTACATGTCACGCTCATGATGCACTCATGGCCGTTTCGCTTGCGTAACATATTCCAAGTTTGGTATTACGGTATGTCCATAGATGACAAAGGTATGTGGCTGTTGCCCACATGATAATCATGAGATGCGTGTCATGCAGCAACATGAGTACATGTCCCGCTCATGATGCGCTGGCAGCCGTTTCATTGCTTCACTTCTACCAAGTTTGGTATTACGGGCACGAATGGATGACGAAGGTATGATACCGATGCAAACATGATAATCACGACATGCGTGTCTTGTAACAACAAGACTACATGCCACACCGATTATGCACTCACGGCCTTTCGCTAGCTTAGCATATGCTGAATTTTATATTACGTGACGCCAATAGATGACGAAGGTATGTTACTGGTGCAAACATGATATTCATGAGATGCGTGTCACGTGAGAACATAACTACATGCCACAGCCAAGGTGCCAATACATTTCAACGTGACGCGGTGCGCGTTGTCGCCGGCGTTCATTTCACCACGTCACGCCGGCGCTGCCACGCCAGGCGCTGGTCCTGCCATATCTCGCATGCGCGCTCCGCCTTGCGTTGTCCGGCGTCCCTTTGTAACCAAAAGAGGGAGACGCAGTGTTGTCTAGGTAACGCACAGGCGCCAAATGCAGCATGTTGCATTTTGCGCTGGTTGCGGTTGGGCCACGCTGACGAATGCTGGTCGAGCCTGGCGTCAGACTACAGATTGCTCGCGTTTTGCAACGTAGCGTCGCTGTGCCCAGCTGCCCGCGCGTGTTCGCTACATTGGAGTATATTGGGCCCTTCATGATGCGCTCATGGCCGTTTTTCTAACTCCACATATACCAAATTCGGTGTTACGTGACGCCGATGGATGACTGAATCTGGTGCAAACATGATAATCCTGACACGTGTGTCATGTAGGACCATGACACCACACCACACTCACAGCGTGCTTACGGCCGTTTCACTAGCTCCACATATATTAAATTTGGTATCACGTGACGGGAATAGATGACGAAGGTAAACGACACATCCAAACATGATAATCATGACACGGAAGTCATGTACGGAGTCATTTACTTCCACTTCGTAACGTTGCGCTGATGTTAAAGAGACGTGTCAACATTTCTCATTCGTGCTTCGCATATTATCGATTCCAACTGTACGTGGGATCCGACAGTTTTTTTGCAGTCAATCTGTTAAAGTGTTTTCTCTTTATGGTGTCTTTTCTTTATTAGCGAAATTTTTTCTGCATAGATTGAATCAAATAGACCCTCAAGACGTCCTGTTGTCTTTTCTACTATCTAAATTTTCGTGTAAAAATTCAACTTCAATGCCGGTCAAATATAACAATGGCACATAAACACACACACATATCTTCCGAGATTTCTCACCATGAAAACTTTAACAATCTCTCTTTCCCTCGTGTTTCTGCGTGTCTTTCCTCGTGTGCTTTGCCCAGGCTAACGTTTTCTTTCCTCCACCTTGTGCATATGTGTTGCGTTTCCATCAAATAAACAGTCAGTTCACGCTCGTGTTGTGTTATACCTAAGTTTTTCGTGCGTCTTTCATCGTGTTCGAACAGCGCGTCACAAGTGTCGAGCATTCGAGACTCATTTGAAGTACGAGCGATCTTGGAAGCACTACATCACCGTAACATGCCTGAAACATTTGTAAATACCATATCCAACATATAGAAATACTCCGAAGCTGGCCTGCTTCCCTGCAAATAAATAAAGCAGAGGGTGTGGGACGTATCCAGAAATATCGCATATGAAAGTGCTGATTGAAATCCCCTCCAAAAAGTGCGCGGAGTTGCACTTCATCGTCAAAAGCCCGTTCGGTGTGCAGCCTACAGAGTGATCCAGCATAGAACGAACGATGGATGTTGCAGCAGTTTTTCACTGGCGGGGCCTGCAGCGAAAAAGTTTTGTTACTTACACAGGCCTAAATTTGTTCAAGGGTCATAACAAATATTGATTGATATGTGGGGTTTCACGTCCCAAAACCACCATTTGATTATGAGAGACGCCGTAGTGGAGGGCTCCGGAAATTTCGACCACCTGGGGTTCTTTAACGTGCGCCCAAATCTGAGCACACGGGCCTACAACATTTCTTCCTCCATCGGAAATGCAGCCGCCGCAGCCGGGATACGAACCTGCGACCTGCGGGTCAGCAGCCGAGTACCTTAGCCACTAGACCACCGCGGCGGGGCGTCATAACAAATATGAGAAGTCTTAGTGCTTACGTGAGTATGCGTTGCCTAATTGGTAACAGACGAAAAGCATGCTTAATGAATGGATGATGTGCATAAAGTTGAACAATGCTCGCGTAAAGATCACCAATATTCGTCTTTAAATTGGTCTTGGCAAGTGAAATAGCACCCAGCTAGGGTGACGCAAACACATTCTTTACATCGAAGCCTCCCTTTTAGTATTTATGACAAAAGGAACAGTGTAAGTGCTAAAGAGAAGATATTCCAGAATAAACAGCTCGTGGTCGCCTGTCACGTCACTTCCTTGTAATATAGTCAGCGAGTGCAGATTGCTTCGAGAGACTGTTTCCTTTTTGTCTAATTGAGGCGTAGCCTTTTGCTTTACAGTAGCATCAAAGAAAGACATGCGTTAAAAAAAGCCGTAGGAAAACAAAGAACGCGTTGCCCAATATATTCTCAGTGCATCACGTAGATGTTGTGATAGAACAGAATGAAAACGCGGTGGTTCACACAGTGGACCCAAATATGACATAATGACACATTTTCATGCTGTTCTGCCATAATGTTCGCGAACCAAGTAACCTCAATAAAAAGCCTCGTAGTTGTCTCGTCTTTTGAGCCCTGTGCAGGTAACTAAAATGTGTCATCTTATTCGCTACTATATGCTGGACTAGCCACGAACCTCAGTCATGAACTCATACATTTTTTAACTTAGGAAGAAGTGGTACTTCATGGTATTGCGATAGTGCTAGGACAATGTGTTCGCTGCTCTCAAACACACAATGTCCACAATGTCTTCCGGGGCATGCAATACCTGTGAGGCACGGGTCAGTTGTGCCACCTCCTGGCTACGCCACTGCTGACATTCGCTATGGTGTCGTCAGTTCACTATGTGACCACATTTACAGGCACATGGCAGCAAAGAATGTCCAATCATTTGATGATTATGTTTTCAGCCCCGCGCCTCGCCACTGAATCAATGAAGCAGCAAAAACAGCAACAACTTCAGCATCTTGACCTGCGCATGACGCTCACTTCGCGGTAAGCACGTAGAAAACATCAACAAAGATCAACTACACCACTATTGCATGGTATTTCAGTATGCTCTATGAATATCAATTACAATATAGTATTTTCCTCCTTACGTTCTTTGCTTTTAAAGCAGCCACCATCATGTTGAAAGATAGTTCCAGCAGTCAGCTTTTCAGCTTGAAGAAAGCAGGCAACAAAAACTCTGCGAAAACAAGCTGATAAAATGTGTTTGAAAAGACCACGCGATGGCTTGTCATGCGGGTAAGTCTCGTCAGCAAATTTTCTATTAGGCAAAACCTTCATCACTTCTTGAATGGACTAAAATACGTTTCTAGCAAATACCAGAATGGCGTAATTTTTTATGTCCCTCAAAACTTGGAATCATTTTTCCTCTGATTAAAAAAAACGGAGCCCCTTCGTGAAATCCGGATGCAAAACTAACCATGTGAGTAAGTAGGTACCATGTAGGCTAGCATGCATGTATATGATTGCTTTATTGTGTGGTAAAGATTATTACATACCGAGTGGGTAATGCATCAACACAAAGCTGCAAGAACACCGACGCTCGCTTTCCTCCTCTAATACCCCCCCCCCTTCTCTGGCTAATCATTGGCATTTCTGTGGATGTAATTCCCTGTTTTAATGGATGGTCCTTTTCGGCATCATAACAAAATAAGAAGAAATCCTAGTGAAGCTTTTCTCGTCACTACATTACAATACGATTGTGTCAGCCAGCCATCTATTACTCTCTCAGCAAAACAATTTGAATACCGCATACATGCGAGTGCATTCGCCCCTATTCATAAGGTAGTCTATGACTGTGTAGGCTTCTTAACAAGACCACGTGCTTCCGGCTGATATTCTCTTTACGTGGTTCACTTCGCACCTTCCCTGATAATTTCATATGTTTGTCGAAGTTGCTTGCATATGAAGAGTACATTAAAATCCGTAGCATTTCTAAACCATATCTATCTATCTATCTATCTATCTATCTATCTATCTATCTATCTATCTATCTATCTATCTATCTATCTATCTATCTGTCTATCTGTCTGTCTGTCTGTCTGTCTGTCTGTCTGTCTGTCTGTCTGTCTGTCTGTCTGTCTATATATCTATCTATCTATCTATCTATCTATCTATCTATCTATCTATCTATCTATCTATCTATCTATCTATCTATCTATCTGTCTGTCTGTCTGTCTGTCTGTCTGTCTGTCTGTCTGTCTGTCTGTCTGTCTATCTATCTATCTATTTATCTATCTATCTTACATGAGTATATGACGAACATAAATGACAGGTGATGAGGGGAATCTGCCGTCGCTTTGTCTTAGTGCTTTTGGTGCTTTCGAGTCCATTTCAAGCAGTGTTGCGAACCAAGCTTCTCAATGACTGCCACAATGCGTGCGAGCAGCGATATCTTACTGCGGCGTCGTGTCGCTCCCAGTGTTTCGGGTCATACTGGATACAATAAGATGACCTGTCCTTCTAATAGCGCAGTGGTCAGGGTGCTCTGCCCACTTCAATACAATAAATCACGCGGCCAACTTTGCGATAACTTTGATCGTACTAATATACCTGTCTTGTTCAAAATAGCAGCTCAACGGAGAAGTTTCGCAGAGCTATAGTAGCAAGCAACGGGCGGTTAGCTAAGGTGAATTTAAATTCGTGCGTGTCAATAAAAAACATGATAGACGACATGTGCCGCCCGCGGAAGACCATTTATATTTTCTTTCTTTTGTACTGCTAGGGAACTGTCAATACACAAGACTTTCTTCATTGAAAAAACAAACCCAAATCTTGAGGGACAAGAAGCGAAATTATGACGCGGAGAGTGCTCCCGGAAGCATTGCGTAAAGGGCCAACGGCTAACACAAACAACACGACGTAGACGGAGCCGGCGGTCATTCGGGGAGCCAGAAACAAGGTTGGCATTGCGAGCACGCGAAAGGTATCGCCTGTAAAGAAAGCCAGTTTTTTTTTTTTTGTTCTTATTTTTTGCCGTTTGCCATTTCGCGATGGAATTCACGGCCTCTCCGCGGCTTTTCTTACGCGGAGCGCTTAGGACAGGTTACGAATGTTAAGATAACGATTTGGGGAAGGTTGAGAACTAGCTTCCGGACTTCGTTTGTACTGCGTGAGCTACCAACGCCCATTCCCACTTGCCAGCGGAAGTGATGGATACTTATTTTTTCTAAACTTACGTGTGGGCAGGGTATATATACCCGCTTGGCAGCCGTTCCAAGGCAAGAAATCATTGCTGGCAACTTGTCTGCAAGACAAGCACCTTCTCCCGCACTGCTTTTCCCAGTCAAAAAGGATACCACAATTCCACAGAAGACCATGAAGTGTCTGGTGAGATGAAATGTGTATAGTTTATTTACGCATGTTATCCAAGAACTGAATCCATCTGAAGCGCTAGAATTGCGACGGTCGCATAATATTTTCTTTTAGTTTCGATGCTTCAGGTGTGAAGCGACCAAGTTATCAATCATAATTTGATAGTTTCTTCATTCTAGCCGGAAGTTCAAGCTTTTTTACCGTGATATAATCGAATTTAAAATGTGTGTGTGTGGGTGCGTTAGGTGGACAATCATTGATGATATCACTCCATAGTCTAAACATAGTGCACGCAATGAAAATCGTAGGTCGATAACTGTCCAAGTAAATCGAAAACCTGCACATTGGGTAGGCAAAAAGTGTTTTCACATTGATGTGAAAATTTTCTTTTTGACCTTTTATACGTACAACTTCTAAAGAACAAATCACGAATCACGGTATTTGAGAGGTTCTGATGCAGCCGAGAATTCACTATCGGATAGGCGCACTTGGCTGCTCTTTATTCAATTTATTAAGCTTTAGGTTCAGAACATGCTTTTTGCAGCCCCACGGTTACCTAGATGCAGCCATTATGGCTCTTGAACGGTTGAAGTGCTACAATTTAGACAGACAGTGGTATCTAACAGACAACTACGCCAAGTAAAGTGTGTGAGACATTATTTTGTCGTGGCGGAGGTCTATAGAAAGCATACTCTGTTCGTTTGTTTTCAGATGTCACTGCTTGCCCTCTCGGCCGTGATTGCTGTTGTCACGGCTGGCTATGGCTACGGACATGGCTATGGCGGCTATGGCGGATACGGAGGCTATGGTGGATACGGAGGCTACGGTGGATACGGAGGCTACGGTGGATACGGAGGCTACGGCGGCTACGGAGGTTATGGCCATGGTGGTTATGGAGGCTACGGTGGATATGGAGGCTATGGTGGATATGGCGGCTATGGTGGTTATGGCGGCTACGGCGGATACGGCGGCTACGGAGGATATGGTGGTTATGGCGGATATGGTGGCTACGGAGGATACGGCCATGGTGGATACGGCGGCTACGGGCATGGATACAAGCTCATCAGCTACGGACACGGTTACCATGGATAGGTTTATTGTAAAGCAGCGTTTATTGTACTGTAAATAAAGATAACTGTGATATAAACATCATTTTATGGTCGTGTGTAATTTATGGACGACCGTATGTAAAAGAGACACTGCCACACTCACACTTAATTGATACGAATAGACGTCCGTAGTGAAGTAATAGAAACAAATTCAATAGCCTGCTAAAGGCTCAGAGCCCAGGTATTGTGCTCCAGGTATGTTGCCAGAGGTAACAATACATGCTCAAAATCAGATTTACAAGCCGCAAGCGTAGCGCTTTTTCACATAAATAAAACTTGGATCGTGTGCTGTGGCTGCAAATGAGAACTAGTAATTCCTGGCCGTGTATCAGTCCAAACGTTGCAAAAATTCGCATTTATGGCAGGTCGTACGCAAGCGTTTCCTATAGATACAACACGCTTTATTCTCATTCTGCCTTTTCAGATTATCTATCCGAAGCTGGAATCGCTTTTATAGGCCTTTAGATAATTTTCATGGGTTGGTGTCGTTTTCATGCTAAAAACGCTTTCAAGCTGGTCAGGAGCAGAATTGGGTTTTCACAGTATCGTGTCGGCAACGCCTGTTGAATATTCGCTTTTCCAAAAAGAGTAACAGCATACACGTTTAAGCTATACGCGCTATCGCGATTGGTAAGTAACAAAAGCCATCGTGCAGCTCACCTCTGTTCACACCACCTGAATGTGTTCTATGGCGTTATATGTGATAGCGAGCTTCGTATAAAAGTATGTATACATATTCTTGAGCATCCAGGCATGCACATGCCGCCTGATTGTGCGGCTAACACATACGAAACTTTAAAAGAGAGACAGATGCAGGGAAAGGCAGGAAGGGTAAGCAGGTACACGCCTCGTTTGCTACCCCGCACTGAGAGAAGGAACAAAAAGGTGCAAAGACAGACAGAAGAGGAGAATATTACATGGCTTAGGAAAGCACATCTAGTCTGAAGGTGATCACTCAGATTCGTTTATTACAGGTACTTAAGTAGCGCTTTAGTTGCCTTATTTCCTTGTGAAGCACATGTCGGAGGTCCTAGAATATTGTCTGTAGAAAATGATGCGGAGTTGAAATGCTTCAAAAGAAGCATCTAGTGGGTACATCCCTGGGTGTCCTAGTGAGCACCTTGTACAAGATGTTTTTAATTGTCTCAAGTGATGAAGCAGTGCCTATTAGCTTATCTACGCCATTGACCAGTGAATCCGTAAGCGCATATCAAGTCACAGTACTAACCAGCGCCTTACACTCAATAATTTTCAGTGTAACTTCCGAACAATTCATCAAAAAATATTTTGACTGCATAAGAAGTCAGGTGCCTGAGGAAAGTTAGTGTTGTGGATGGGGTACCTTGTACACCAGCCTTCGAAGTTACGAACCCTGTATTTTAGAAAACAGTTTGGTCTGTGTGACGTCGACGATCCACGACATTGCCCCGCCGAAGTTGTCTAGTGACTAAGGTACTCCGCTGCTGCCCCGCAGGTCGTGGAATCGAATCCCGGCTGTGGCGGCTGCATTTTCAGAGGAGGCTAAAATGCGGTAGGCTCGTGCGCTAAGATGTGAGTGCATGTTAAAGAACCCCAGGTTGTCGAAATTTCCGCAGCTATCGACTACAGCGTTTCTCATAATCATAGAGTGGTTTGGGGACGTAAGGTCCTGCCTATCAATCAATCAACGAACCAAAATAACTTGTACTTCAAGCACCCCAAAATAACAGTAAAATAAAAAATGCAGGGCAAACGTGGTAATTGATCGTGTATAATGTCGCATGTTAATCCCCTGTTAAGTGTATTTTCATCGTTTCAAACGAGAGATTTTCACTTCCATCGCCTGTACATGAAGGTTCCACTCAAACGCTATGTAAGCGACATACTCGACAAATCGAAGCTCCACACCACACATCCACACGGCAGGATCCAACTAGCGAACCAATCTTACCTGTGTTGTCTCTAGAGGGAAGTTCATGGGCATAGACTGCGCTTGCATCCCGTCATAATTTGTTTCTGTAAATTGGTTCCTCTGGGTCTTTGAGTTCTCTCTATTCTAAGTTATGCACGATGAGAAGTGCCGCAGCTGTCTTTCCGTATGTAGGCCTGCGGAAAATTGCAGGACGCCCGAGCTTCGCCTTCGGGAGTCCGTCGCAATAACTAAATCGGGTCTGGTGCGCATGGCCTCCTGAACCTACTTTGGTTGTCAGTGCATGTCTGAATCTTGCCATAAAAAAATGAATCACTGCGTGCGTTACATTGGCTGTTTCAAAGTATTATCCAATGCCTACTGCAGGGCCAGTTGTTAAGGGCCTTCTGCGTCATAATTACCTTTTTCTGCGAGGCAGCGAATGGTCCACTACGCGGCAACACGCGGGCCAACGCAGCTGTTCTCTTTGTTTCTGCTGCTGATCACGATTGAATATGTCACAGCGCTTTTTAATGAATGGACCTTTAAAACATCCACTTGTTGCCCAATTGACATGTTTTGAGCTCTGGTGCGCTTCTACTCTTCTGCCACGCTATATATGATGCTTTAAGAAGACTCCGTCCACTACATAGCATTCATATAGTGAATTTTTCCAAAGCAGTTTAAACAAATCTCAGGTCTCTGGTAGGACACCTTGCCATGCGGATTGACTGAGTTGGCTCCTCATTTGGTCCGGAAATTTTCATTATCTATCATTTATTTATTTATTTATTTATTTATTTTACATTCTTATTTATTTATACTGTGGACCCTTAGGTCCAAGCAGGTGGGCAGTGTGAAAAAGACGTAGTTGATAAATTAAGTGACATAACAAATTGTTCGGGGTGGGTGTTTCATACAATCATAGTGAACACAAATAGCGACATAGAAAATAATTTCGTAATAACGCATGTACCAAACAAAAAGAAAAAGAATACTACAGATCTATACTTCATGTGTTGTGTGATTATTGTAAAAATAAATCCATAATAAATGCAAAACAATATTGCAATCATCAAAGGTTCTTGAAAAATATTTTGACCGCATAAGAAGCGAGGTGCCTGAGGAAGGGTACTGTAGTTAATTGGGTACCCTGTATAGCAGTCTTCGAAGTTTTATTTGCATATTTCTCGTTTTTTTTTCTGGCATGGACAAAATGATTATTTCTCGCTCATGGCCAACGACGCCGATTCTGACTCGAAGCCAATGCTGCCATCCCTGCGGAACGAGCTCTACAACGCCCTCGAGTTAATGTCGGTCGCCTTCTCGAAAAGTTTCACGCAACGCCTTCATGTTCGCGACATTTGTGTGTCGACGTCTTGTATTGAACATCGCTTTTATATTATTATAAATAACTGGAATAGCTGTCGCCACTCACTAAGGATAGCCACCGCTGTGCAGTTAATCCTTTATTGGGCGTTACATTTCGATTAAAAGAATGTGAATTGTAAACAGGAAGATTGACTGGCATTTACCAATTCGCGTGTGTGATTCACAAGCGCAATCATTACAGGAGGCTATACAAAACGTAAGATTAAAATGAAAATAATTATGATCCCTGAATTTGATTACGTAGCACTTACTTTGTTACGCAATTCAGCAACACTTGCCATCATGCAGATTTCAACATGTATGCACGTCGGGCCTGCACGTATTCCGAGCGGAGTTCGCGATGCTTGGTGGAACATTTTATTGCTCACATAGAAGAAAAAAATAAATAAGTATTCATTTATTTGTAAAAATAATCTCAACTACAAGAGTTGGAATCATGAAAGTTGTCAATGTTATGTGCATGATTGTATTGTCACTGATTCGTGATATTGATCAAAGCATGATGCGGGTCCTGGGTAAAACGTGTTTGTTTTCACAGCGTTTTCATTTACAAAAATCGTGTGCATTATTCAGTTTCACGACAACAAAATGTGCATTCAAAACAAAGAAAATGGACAAACATCATAATCTGTCTGATGAGATTTGTAAGGCTTTATTAATTAAAGAAAGTGACATTGCACAGGACGCTGAAAGAGCCCATGAAATCCGAAAGCTTAAAATTTTCGATCACTTTAGGGAAGAGCTTTTATTTTGGGATACTATAGATGCCATATGTTCCTTCAACACCTTGTTGAACTTCTCTAAGGAGTCCACCAAACTTCCACCAGCGTGCTCGACAGCTTTGTTCATTCCATCGCCCATTTTTTTTATGGCGTTGAAGATATCGCCAATGAAGTATTCCTCGCCCTGCAATAGCAGAATGGCGCGGTTAGGGCATGCGCTGTCCCGTGATTTGCGGGCGAGATTTCTGTCACCTTCGAGGCAGGCTCCCTTCAAAATGGCTGTACTCGTTATTCCTGCATACACTGTCAATTACCTGTGGCGCATACCCACATATTGTGGATTGAGTTATGCGGGTACGTGTCACACGTGTCTAAAGGAAAAGGTGTGACGCCGTACGTGACGGGAGCTTCCCGTTATTCATGTCATCACCACACAGTCGTATTCGTCGAAACCCTGTTTCTTATACCAGTTTTAGTTGATACTAAGAGCATAGCCGACTTTTCGAAGGGAGCCAGCCCAGTCTTCTTCAAGGCATAATACTATTTACACATTTACGTGCCTTCTTAAAGCGTCTCGAGACAGGAGGGAAGGGGACATAAAAACAATATTAACAACAAAAAAAGAACGAAAAAAAGAACCAAGAAGAAAAGAAGGAGGAAGAAACGTTAAAAAGAAGCAAGAGGGGCATGCCTGGATTGGGAAAGAGCAGGAACTCAACAAAGGCGAACGTAAACGAGCTATGCCATCTTTGTCAACAGTACCTCCCGAGCACCCACCCTTCCACCGAGTGGACATTTTCACCTACGACAAATCGATGGGAGAGCTTAAGCTCTCCTGTATATATATATATATATATATATATATATATATATATATATATATATATATATATATATATATATATATATATATATATATATATATATATATATATATATATATATATATATATATATATATATATATATATATATATATATATATATATATATATATATATATATATATATATATATATATATATATAGGGCACAACGGGAGCGCTGTCAAAAACAACAACAAAAAAATAAGAAAGGACTGTGCACAAGTACGAGTCAATCAGAAAAAAACAAGCATGGTCTCCAGCTATGCTCTTTGTCACCACTGACAAAGTGACACCAGTAAACAAGAAAGGACAGTGTACACGTACGAGTCAGTCAGAAAAAACAAGCATGGTCTCCAGCTTTGAATCTTTGTCACCTGGTCACAAAGATATCTCTGGTGACAAAGCTCATAGCTGCAGACCATGCTTGTTTTTTGTGATTGACTCGTACGTGTACACTGTCCTTTTTTGTTTCTTTTTTTGCTTTTTTTGTTTTTGTTTTCAATTGAACATACAAAGTGTTTACGCTCACCTACCACTTGACGGCCATTGAGGGGACACGGCCGAAGGTGAAAGGTAAAAAGCCGACCGACCCACTAAGTGGAAACCCTTTCCTTACGCACGCCATCGCGGGCCCCTCTCGAAACTGTTGCGAAATAAATATATTTATCCACGTTGACAACGCTCCCGTTGTGTGCCATATCCTATACCTTCACGAAGGCTAAGTGGCCCATCGAATTATTACTCCCAGTATATATATATATATATATATATATATATATATATATATATATATATATATATATATATATATATATATATATATATATACATTTCTTTCTCTCCCCCTTATTCAAGATTGTATAAAGCTGAGCACCAACAAACTGTACCCTCAATCCTGATGAAGGCCAGACTCTGGCTGAAATGTCGAAATAAACCACGTTGTGACTACTCACGGAGGGTGTACTTGACTCTCTCTCTCTCTCTCTCTATACATAGATATATATATATATATATATATATATATATATATATATATATATATATATATAGGAATATGTATATATATATATCTATATATATATATATATATATATATATATATATATATATATATATATATATATATATATATATACACTACTAACGTTTCCCCATTCTTGATGCCGCACCTGTGGTAGGGATCAACATCACACCTTTGTTATGTAGGAAAAGGTACTTCGACTAGACAGAGCATCGATAGTGCTGAAATAATAGATTATTTGACCACAGAGCCTGTTTGAATAGACCACCATGTTTGAACCTTTCGTTGCAATTCAGGGACTGCCGCTACGCACATAGGATGACGGAAGCAAGTGTGCTAGCAGGATTTCAGGAAAAAACGGAGCGAGAAATTGAAGAGGCTTTCTTTATCTCTAAGGGTGGCGATGCGTGTGCCGCGGGACCATCGATTGTGCTGCAACCTATCGAAGTCGATTTCATTACTGCTTGTCACTACAACAATTCATTTGTTTTCGTGCTCTTATTCTCCCGTCACGTGTCAAGTTCCTTAAGCATATATGTGTGTACGTTATTTAGTGAACTTGTGCTTATAGTGAGCGCTGTATTTGTGTTCTTCTTTCCGGTGTCTTTTGTGCTACGTTATTATTAGTAATAAATAAATTTTGAAGTTGTGCAAGTCTTTATATCAACCAGTAATAAATGGAGTCGTGGCGCTTTCCTAATATTATATGGTTATATGAAATTGAAGAATCGCTGATGGAAGCGTCTCACCATTTCGTGGACATTATAGTAAACAACCACTTAAATGTATGGTGGGAAAAAGCAGAAGCTGAGTGTGAAACGAGACCGGGCTATACATAAACCACATGAACAGTAAAATTAGAAAGCGGTTGGCACGAATGGCAGGTACAATATGTTTCACACTTAGCGAAAATCTGAGAGCGCATGACATGGCGGTCCGGCCGTAGCAGCAGACACGGTTCTCGCCCCTCAGAAGTCTGCACGCGACTGCAGCACTGGCCGCGTCGCCATCTCATGCACTTTGACATTTCCCCTAAATGTGAAACAGACTGTACATACAATTTATAACGAGTGTTTTCTTGCATACGCAGTCTTCTCTTTTGAAATAACACAAGTACTTATTTCACTTAGGTCAATTTTCAGAATTGTGAACCTTGCATTGCGTAGAGCGAAGAGGTTGTTCTATACGTGACTAACTAAGTTTATATGGACTAATTAGCAAACATATGGAAATTCGCAAATCATATCTCCCGACTACGAACAGCCTATGGGCACATATGTTGAAGGGCACACTGAAGGGCACATATGTTGTTCTGAAGGGGCAAATATATCTATGGTGCACACGTGACTATAGTGTGCAATAAAGTATTCCTCCTTGAAATTGAGGAACAGGAAGACAATCAGCGCTCTATCTTGTCAGCCTATGACATTGCGTGGAGCAGTGTTATTCATACACATTACCGTGCTGCAACTTCAACTACATATAGGTGACACAAAAATTGTCTCACGTTGGTGAACCACGGTATTTTAATTGGCCTGTTGGCAACTCCTCTTAGTTGGCAGTTCACCTTACCTTTGGCGTAATTTCATACCAGCGCTAGCTTAGAACCAATCACTGCGAATACCAGTGACAAGATTTTTAGTACGCATTGCTCTCGTAGTGTTGTTGACGGGGTGAGTGCATAAAAATAACACAAGCTTTCACGAATGCATGCTGCATGCACGCGGTTCCCGCAGCTACAGAACCCAGTAGCAGGTAGCGCCACCAATCCCAAATTTGGGTTTTCAACGTATTCAGGCTCGATGTATGCGCCGAGTGGCAGGTAACGGAGTTTCCGTGAATAATAAATACTATTCACATAATAAGAAAACTTCAAAGCATCATGCGAGGGGGATAAGCAAATACGTTTTTTCATAGTGTTTGGTAAAGCCAGCGAAGTAAATTCAGAAATTTCACAAGGGGAAGGTAAATCTGGCCGTGGAAGCCATTTTGTTTGTTGAGTGTGGATTTTTTCAGAAAATTATTATAACAGTTATACCTATGTTAAAAGGCATAGATAAACAATCACCAAGCGTGCGCAGAACGGGCCGCGCAGTCACAGCGAAAACTAAAAGCGCGGCCTCTCTTGAGCCTTTTTCGAGCAAGATTAGGGCAACTAGCTACAAGCACACTTTCGTGGTACCCACTACACTATAAATCATAATTTTTGCGTAGTGGGGAAACACCCACTATGCAAGTATTCGTAATTATTCGGAGAAGCGTGGTAACCGCTACACACTTGCAAGGCACTACTTGCACGTTGTTGATGCTGCAGTTCACTACGCTGAAGAATTGCGCCTGAGGCGTTTTTGATGAGTTGGGGCATTCAATGACCGACTCGTTACGCAATTCAGTTTGTGTGACGCGTGGTCGTTATCTATATGGGCTAAAACGCTTTATTGCACATGTTAACGCGATTCCTTACCCGACATAAAGCCTGCATACGGTCAGTTAGAACGGACTTTTGAGCCACGGCATAGATCGGTGGTACAGTACTGGGCCGCCTCACCGAGAGTCTGGGTTTGATTCCCGTTCTGTCTTCAAATTTTTTCATTCATTATGTTTTTCTTTACTCGTACGATAGTGGTTATGGTCAACGGTGGTGAAGGTGGCAGCTGCGGACAACTACGGTGCCTGAATCGGTCGTTGTGATCTCATATCAAGATTCCCCGTAAAACAAGCAAGGGTTCCGAGCTCGCGTAATTTCATTGTTTTGTTGAGTCTTGCCTGAAATCGATCGAGCGGCAGCAGTGATTTAAATAGGAGAATTCTTATGCCACAGCTTAGGTGAATTCTCACTGGTACACACTGCAGAGTAAACGAGAATTTAAACAACATGAATGACCTATACTTAACTGTCAACTAAATCAAATATACGATGTCTGAAAGACAAATCTTAAGGGGTAACGTTCGCTAGCGGTGAACCCCACACATCCTGTCTGAAGAGGAAGGGGGGGGGGGTGAATATTCCTTTGACCCCTTCCCCCATGATATACGCCAAACGCTTGTCTCAAAATACCTCGTCATGAAGTTGTGCGGTTTCCTGCTGTTTTCGTGAGATGACGTGTGGCAAGTCGTCCGAATCACTCGTTTCCACAGCAACATGTCTCGGTTGGCTCTCGATAGCAGGGTCATCAATCTTGTCCAGTTTGTGCGACGAAGCTGCGTGCAAGGCAAACGATTTTTGTGTTGCCCGAATACACTTTAGTGCTTCGCTGGCTGATGACCAACGTGTTTCACGTGCCGAAAGCCATACGGACAAGTGAACACGTTTGATCAGGTAACAGGAGTGTACATATACAATCACACCGGGCCTCTTGCAAGGGGGCCGAAATAGCGATACGGCTAGCATGTGCTACTCAGCTTTGACATAATAATAATAATAATAATAATAATAATAATAATAATAATAATAATAATAATAATAATAATAATAATAATAATAATAATAGTAATCTTTATTGCTCATTTAATAGGAAAGTAGTACATATATTAGGCCTGTCATGGCCACAAAGGGCTTGAATTGCAGTGCCTGGCAGAAGTGCAAAAACATCAATCTTCGAAATAATACATTGGCTTATGTAAAAGGATACAATAAAATAAAAATGTTACAGGAATGAGAACAGCCACTTGCTTAGGACAATAAATTATTCTAACACCGGAGAACATCTCTTAACAGATATTTAGTCCAGGCAATCCGTAGATTTTACGCATAAATGTCAATCGATTACCGAATCTTGCCTAGTAGCAATTCTGAATATTCTATTTAATAGTTTATGAATATTCTCCTTTGAGTAAATACAGTGATCAAAAAGCTGAATATGAATTACCATGACTTTAGGAACATTTCTTACCTTCACTCATATTTCTTGAATAAAAGCCACATGGGCAATCTAAACTTTCAAACAACGTGATAAACACGCCAAAGTTTGGCCTGAAATAGAAACTTAGTTGAAGTCCGACTTCCAGTATACCAGTAGTGCGACCTGATGCCTGTAAAATGTGTGCACTACTCATAGTAGGAAATTCCTGTGCCCCATATAGTAAATGTGCCAACTAAAAATAGCCAAGCTAACAGCAGAGGTGCTTCTCCGGTGAATATATTTTTGTGCTGTGTTCGAAATGCAATTCATTTTCTGTATTTCTGTTGTAATAACGGCAGTCTCATCAATCATCACTTACCAGAAAACACAGTGCAGCAAATTAGGTAAAATACGGCTAGTGAACGTCTCATGGTCCTGTAAAAGAAAGAATATATACGACATGAAAGCAACGTCCCAGAGATGTTCTCCTGTTTATGCTAACGGCGTTGGCCTATGGCGTCCTTACGTAAACAGATATTGTATGTATGTATGTATGTATGTATGTATGTATGTATGTATGTATGTATGTATGTATGTATGTATGTATGTATGTATGTATGTATGTATGTATGTATGTATGTATGTATGTATGTATGTATGTATGTATGTATGTATGTATGTATGTATGTATGTATGTATGTATGTATGTATGTATGTATGTACTTAGGACAGCAGAGCAGTCGATTATAGCACACCCCTTATTGAAGTGTCGTATGCCAATTGCGTGGCATGTTAAAAAGGAGGCTGAAAGTGGGCACAGTAAGGTGATGTTCTCCACGAAATTCGAATCCATGCATAAGATGTAGAATCTCCTTCTTCTTAGTCAAACAATGCTTTCAGAATAACAGTTCTCACGCTATACCTAGCATCCCTTTTTGCACTCAAGTAAATAATATGTGTATACAAGATATACTGTAAATAGCATAACTTATTTGTTATAAAGCATAATGTATGAGTTTTGTATGATGTCGCAGAATGTAGTCCGTCACAACTGCTTGCTGAAGCTTTAGTTGATGCAAAGTTTACGATGCCACTTACCACGGCTGCAGCTGAACTTCGTTCTTGAGGAGGCCGTTTTTCAGTGCTGGTAGTTCATGCTTTACAGGCGGCATTTATATCTGCACTCCCGCCCCCTTGCATGACCAGCTTAATAGATGAAACAAAGGAACACCTACATGAAACATGAAACAGATGCGCGAGACATGAGAGAAAGATACAGATAAAACATCTGTAATCAGTGCTCCGAGCAGCAAGTGTTTGCCTAGCACACACTGATCGAGAGAATACACGCAGTTTCCGGCTATTTTGGCTCCTGCGAGTGTATACCTTACACGGGCTTCCACTGAGGACTTGCTGATAATCCAACTAATATGTATACTGTATCATGTACGAGATACAGACAAGAAAGTTACGAAGTGACCCACATGGAGCGCAACACTGCAATCGGTTAGTGCCAGGACCTTATATATTGAACAAAGGGGAGCTTTCTTCCGAAGACCACGTTTCTCTGTTGGATGCAACCAAACTAGTTCTACGGAAAGTTATGTAAAAACATCATACGTCGTACTAATTGTAATTTTTAACCGCTTCATAGCAATTATAAAGTATTTTCAAACAGATTTTTGTGGTCAATAAGCTCCAAGTCTACAACCTCCGAATGCTGAGCCACATAAAAAGCGAAAAAAAAAAACACTGCTCATGACAGCACGAGCACCGAAACGCTCCACAGACCCGAGCCGTGCTATAGCTCACGAACGCCATTTTCTTAGCAGATAAACTATAGAAAACAGAAAAATATAGAAAGCCCACATTTCTTTCAGAACTGATATCGTGTTTGCTTTAATAATGACACGTGTCATTCCATGTTTCATCTTTTGCATTGAACAATCATTTCTCAAACTAAAGTAAGCAACCGCAGTTGTCGCAATGAAGTACCAAACCACTTTCACATCCCAGTTTCATTTCGGTCCTTACCTTGTTAGCAGGCTCGCAAAGCTGTTTATGCATGCCAGAACCTATGATTCTGCAGCAAACCCTGCGACCTATGTTAGGCGTATCTGACAGGGTAAGCCTTCGCTGCCCTTCACGTAAGCTTAGTTCTTTTCTTGCTTGAGCTGTGGTGGTTAGTCATTTGGCAAAGATTAGTAAATTGTGCGGTGATGTTTTCAATATATATAATCAAGGAGATACTCCGTGAAACAGTAGCAACGGAAGCGTTTATTCCCACAGTTCTGGCCAGAGTCTGGCCAAAACAAATGAAATAAACGCTTTCATTGCCACCGTTCCCACGGAGGATCTCCATGAATAATTGCAACGCGACAGCCACTTTCGCCACCATGCTGTGCAATATATGTATATATATATGTATATATATATATATATATATATATATATATATATATATATATATATATATATATATATATATATATATATATATCAATGGCACAACGGGAGCGTTGTCAACAAGGATAGATATATTTGTTTCCCAACAGTTTAACTCATCCCCTGATGAAGGTAGGACCCCTCCCGAAACTGTAGGAAATAAATATATATATCCCTGTTGACAACGCTCCCGTTGCGCCATATCCCATACCTTCACGAAGACTAACTGGCCCATTGAATCAATACTCCCACCCACTACACGGGATTGTCAGCGTAATATCTAATCGAAACATCCTTACTCTCGAATATGACGCTGACACTCCCGCGCCACGTGATAGGCAAGAGCAGCCAAAAACTTATGAGAAAAATGTCCTCAATCTGTCCAACACAACGCTCACACCCGCTAAGCTTCAACTTTTGTCGAGAGGCTTAACCTTTTGTCTATCATCCGGTAGATTCAATGAATTTGAACTGTACCGAGACCTCGATAACTTTGCGCGTAAACTGCGCCTCCGTGAGTACTTTCATGATCGCAAGGACTGTACGGACGAGAATAGATTGATTGGTGGTGACAAATCATGCTGTCCAGGTGAGCAGAGGGACAAACACCTCGATATATATATATCAGCAGTTCAAAAAGATATCATCAGAGCGTATGAAAAAAAATCGGTCATCTCTAAACAACATATCAAAGTCAGAACGAAGGGCACTCAATGAACTACGAAAAAACACTAAAATTACCATTAAACCGGCTGATAAAGGGGGCTGCATAGTAATTCTAAACACGTCGGACTACTTAAAGGAAGGGGAATGACAGCTATCAGACACAAAATTCTACAAAGAACTTCCAAAAGACCCTACTCCCGAATTTGAAAGGGAG
This sequence comes from Rhipicephalus microplus, assembly GCF_043290135.1. Lineage (NCBI taxonomy): Eukaryota > Metazoa > Arthropoda > Arachnida > Ixodida > Ixodidae > Rhipicephalus > Rhipicephalus microplus. The sequence goes on from NC_134700.1 coordinate 130,618,716, forward strand.
ATAAAAGTAACCCTAAATAATCTCCGCCGGGACGAGAAAATTACCGGCAAAATGTTAAAAGCAATGGTACCGGCCCATTCTGTTCCCGGTCGAATCTATTTGCTCCCCAAAATACACAACGCAGCCAATCCGGGACGTCTGATAGTATCCAGTAACAGCACATCAACAGAAAATATATCAGAATTCATCAATTCCTTAATAAAAAACATCCCCCCGAAATTTTCCTATTACCTAAAGGACGCAAATCACTTCATCTGCGAAGCTTCAAGTCTCGACATCCCAGGCGGTAGTTTTCTGGTGACCATGGACGTCTGCTCACTGTACACCAACATACCCCACCATGACGGAATAGCGGCTGTGGTTTCTGAATATGTAAAATCTTACTCATCAACCAGTGTAAGTGGCGAGGTACTGTTTACACTTCTTGAACTTGTACTTAATTATAACCATTTTGACTTCAATGGCAAGCATTTCCTTCAAGTCAGTGGCACTGCAATGGGCACGAAAATGACCCCAAACTTCGCGAGCACCTTTATGGTTTCATTTAAAGTCCCATTCATTGAGCGACGCACCTTGAAACATTTCTACTACAGAAGATACTTAGACAATATTTTTATGATATAGAACCACGATGAGGGAAGTCTTTTCCGCTTCATAGAGGATTTTAACAAGTGCCACCCATCAACTAAATTCACGCACAAAATTTCCAAAACTAGCATTAACTTCTTGGACGTCACTGTCACGGTCAAAAATGACCGCTTGTCAACAAACCTTTACAAAAAGCCTACAGACCGTCAAATGTACCTACATTTCAACAGCAGCCACCCAAAGCATTGCAAAACAGATTCAGGCCTACCGGTACCGAAGAATATGCACCGATATGCGGGAATTTGACAGACACGCAGAACACCTATAGCATTCGTTATTGAAACAAAATTATCCGGAAGACATTATTGACGATGCCATACTACGTGCTCGCAACGTGAACAGGAATGATATAATTAATGGACTAAACAAAGTATCTAAAACGACTTCCCAAACGAACCTTATACTAACTTACTCCTCATCAGCGCCACGAATCAACAACATACTTTCCCGCCATTTCAACATAATCAGGCAAAGCAAACGACTAACTTCTATTTTCATGAAGCCACCTCACGTGGTGTACCGCAGGGATAAAAATCTGAAGGACATTCTTGTCAGAGCAAAAATAAACACCCCCAAAATTCAATCACGGTGCCATCCCTGCGGAAAAGCTCGATGCAAGGTATGCCCACAGATGCACAACACGTGAATCCAAAGCAGCAACGAAGTTTGGAAGCAACGCGGCAGCAACGAAGTTTGGAAGTTCATGTCAGTATAACTCATCCCCTGATGAAGGGAGGAGCCCTCCCGAAACTGTTGGGAAATAAATATATTTATCCTTGTTGACAACGCTCCCGTTGTGCCATATCCCATATATATATATATATATATATATATATATATATATATATATATATAAATATATATATATATATATATATATATATATATAAGGGAAACAAGTATATACTTCAGGGCTCGTTTTTCGTGCTTTACACAATAATATTGTGATCTAACAGACAATAATGCCAAGGAAGGTATAGGGGAAGTTATTAGGCCAATTGTAGTGTAAATGAGAAGAAAGAAAAGTAGGTGAACAGATAACTTGCCGTGGACAGGATCCGAACCTGCGACCTTCGAATAACGCGTTCGATGCTCTGCCACTGAGCTACCATGACAGCTATCCCCCCAGTCACTCTTTTGGGTATATATGTCAATTTAAACGTGGGAGTGTCAGTCAGCGCCACTAGTAGCCATGGTGGCGAATGTGGTACACTCTTTATGAGCCTGTTTGGCGTCACCTAGCACGTGAACTTAATACTAACTGGCAGCTGACCAATAGTCCCCCGTACACAACCTAGAGGCACCAAGTCTGCCAGTACGAGACCCTCGTTAATGAATAAGGCAAACAAGTGTATACTTAAGGGCTCGTTTTTCGTGTTTTACACAATAATAATGTGATCTAACAGACAATAATGCAAAGGAAGGTATAGGGGAAGTTATTAGGCCAATTGTAGTGTAAATGAGAAGAAAGAAAAGTGGGTCAAAAGATAACTTGCCGGGGGCAGGATCCGAACCTGCGACCTATATATATATATATATATATATATATATATATATATATATATATATATATATATATATGTGTGTGTGTGTGTGTGTGTGTGTGTGTGTGTGTGTGTGTGTGTGTGTGTGTGTGTGTGTGTGTGTGTGTGTGTGTGTGTGTGTGTGTGTGTGTGTGTGTGTGTGTGTGTGTGTGTGTGTGTGTGTGTGTGTGTGTGTGTGTGTGTGTGTGTGTGTGTGTGTGTGTGTGTGTGTGTGTGTGTGTGTGTGTGTGTGTGTGTGTGTGTGATGCCCCGCCACGGTCGTCTAGAGGTTGTGTGGCACTCAACTGCTCATCTTCAGGTCAGTAGTCGAGCGAGATTGAATCCCGGCTCTGGTGGCTGCCCATTCGATTGAGGTGAAAATGTTTGAAGCCCGTGTGCTTATATTTAAGTGCACACCAAAGAACTTTCACGTGATCAAACTCTCCGCAATCAACGACTAAGGCGTCTCTCATAACCATATTATTGTTTCGGGGCGTAAAAGTTCAGATAATATATTATATTATTATGCATGTGCGTGTATGTCGCGAGGGCACAGAAGGCGAGATGACACGTTCCGGTGCAACGATAATCAATTGTAATTCTTGTGTGGAAATTGCTTGCAAGAAGACAATCCTATCTGAATAGTGCCGCTTCTATCTCTCTCAATGAGGAACTAAAGCTTCATTGTTGTCTCGCCTGTGCAGTTGCGGGGCAGTCGTGAAAGTGTCGTTTGTTGTCGATGGGTAATGTTCGGACCAACTTGATAAAAAGAAATTCTAGAACCCTTGACCTGTTCCCTTCTTTCTTTCTTTCTTTCTTTCTTTCTTTCTTTCTTTCTTTCTTTCTTTCTTTCTTTCTTTCTTTCTTTCTTTCTTTCTTTTCCTTCCTGTCTTTCTTTCTTTTTCTCTTTCTTTTTTCCTTGTAGCTCATCACGCAACGCTCTACCTTGCCCTTTCCCACCCCGCACCGAACATAAGACCTTCATGCTCGTGATTAGGAGCGCGAATCTTGATTCAATACAGGTGTCCGCGAACAGTCATGTCTTCCTATTCGGGTAACAATAAAATGTAGTAACGTGAAACAGCTAGTCAACTCCATGAGAGGGATCGATAAAAGTTACCACCATTGAGAGAGCGTGAATGGATGGAAAGATGGCGCACGCAAATACGCATGCAACCGGTGCACCTTCGGGGGCCGCTTTTCCTTGCTCTCAATCGTGGGAGCCTGGCTTTTTTAAAGCTTTAGCGTTATACAAGCCGCTTCGCAAAAGTCCAGTGTCGTCGTCAGCGTCATTGGTGTGATTGAAAAATTGGCGATGTCCATGCGCGAAAACTCGAGAAAACTGCAAATAAATAAGTAATAAATATTAAAATATGGCAGGCTCCTGTGGAACTCGAACCCAATCTTCCACGTGGCAAGCAGGGGCTGTACCTCATAGAGGTGCCATTGCATGTAACTGTCTTCGAAAAAAAAAGAAAGATGAAAAGGCGAAGATCGGGAATCTCGTACTCGCTTTGAAGCACGTAGGGAGAAGGATTAAAACGTTCCTGTGCGTTTCCTGTACGTAGTTTGAAGCGAGTAAGTCGGTGGCTAGCAGTAGCCGTATGCAACGCTCATTGCCAGGAATTCGCTTCCCATCAACAAATCTTTAGAAGTAGAGCAAACCATGTAGTTCACTCTGAGCTTCGTCATCGGCGGCCAAATGTCGCTGTAGCACAGCAATGGCACTGTCACGGGACTGTTCGTTCTCGACATTAGCAATCTTAGTCAGATCATTGTCGAGCCACAAGTGGTCCCAAACTTTACAGCGGGGTCTAAAACTTAGGTCCAGAAAATCACGCTCAAACCGTGTATAGGAGCCACCAAAGTCAGGTACCAATCACTTTCGGCGTTTTTCAGCCGCTTCCCGCGCTCTAACCACCTCCGAGTCAGCATGCTGGCGTCGACGTGTCCCTGCAGCTTCGCAATCTTTCACAGTCTCTAGGTCCGCTTGTCCGCTCTGTTGTTCCGCGTCAGCTTCGCGAGCGCTCAACTTCGGGTCAGTTTGTTGGTGCGGCCATTCCGCTCACTGTAGCTTCGTGAGCCTGCCACTCTGAATCCGTTTGTGGGCGTTGGCAGCTGCAGCCGCTCTTCGAGCCCTCAGCTATGCATGTAGCTTTGCCACCAAAATTGGCAAAAGGCACGGCGTTTCAAGAAAAAAAGAAATTTCTGCACGGCTTACCACAGTCACGAGCAGCAAAAAAAAAAAGCCTTTGAATGCTGCTTAAGAAAGAAATTAACTTACGTTTCCTCATCCTGTATCATTGCCTGTGCATTTTCTTTGTATAAAATATTATAAAGAAAAGGTACAGCGAGAAGTTTTCCAGCACTGACCAGTTTTTCGAAAGCTTGAGCTACCGTGCATTACCCTAAACAGGCAACAACAACGAACACCTAATGAGTGCCTATCTTCAACACTCGTTTGATTAGCACTTGCAACCTGCAGTTATAACTGATAACCGGGCCCACATACCCAGGATCGGGCTCCAGGGGCCACACCCGAAATACCTGTGGTAGCGGTGTTTTACCGAGAGAAAATAGTAGTAATAGGTGTTTTGCATGGCTTTCAACAAGTGTCACCAGCCCCCCCCCTCCCCCCCAAAAAAATCCTGGCTATGGGTCTGCTGATAATTACTATTTTTTAACATTTATACCGTCCATTAGACACCACAATGATATAACCGAAATCTATAAAAGAAGATGGTCAGAATCTTTAAAATGTGGAAATGTTGCTGAAGGAGGGATCATATGAACCGATTGATAGATTCATGGATATGTGGGGTTCAACTTCCCAAAACCACCATATGATTATAAGAGACGTCGTAGTGGTGGACTCCGGCAATTTCGACCACCTGGGGTTCTTTAACGTGCGCCCAAATCCGAGCACACGGGCCTACATCATTTTGGCCTCCATCGAAAATGCAGCCGCCGCAGCCGGGATTTGATACCGCGACTTGCGGGTCAGCAGCCGATTGCCTTAGCCACTAAACCACCGCGGCGGGGCGATCATATGAACAGAATCATAAGATTGAGCGTTTTGCTCAAAGCGACGCAGAGAGCTCGCGTGATGTTTTGCCAATGCCAGTTGCATTGCAACCGTCATCATCCTGCCGCAGCTGGACGGTGCAAGGAGAGACATCACCTAAAAAAATATTAGTGGCAGACATTCATGAGCCTCAAGTCCTGCTCTGTAACTATCAACGCAATTCAACTGTCTATAGCTCTAAAGGACGTCAAGTACTGTCCATGAAATAGGGCACTCTAACGACGTCTCACGCATACCACTGCGCCTACCATGAGCGCTCCCAATCACTGAGTTTTTCTTGTTTTTCGGCACACCTGCAAAGCAAACGCAGGTCCTGACCGTGATCCGGCTAAAACGGTGCATGGAGCGGCGTTTCCGGACGTTTGTCACGGTCCAGCGCATCGGCCAGTGCTGATGAAGGCCACTCAACGCGGTCACTGTGGCCCGCGCCGAGGAACGCAGCTGGCGCTGCGCTATTCAGGGCAGCGCTGCGAGGGCCTCTTTGCGAACAAGTCAATAAAAAAAAAAGTTGCAGTGATTGATGCGAGAAGAGTGCGAAGGCGTGAAAATGCGTGTTGTGATATTCTCCTTGTAAAGACTTTCTCATCGTCGGTGAGATGAGTAAGCAAGGCGTGAAAGCTATCTTCTGGCTTGCTCAGGATACACTCCAGGCGTTCGTTCACGACCACGTCTCTTTTTGTAAGGACGCCTCGCTTTTCTGCGGCCGCCCACAAAATATAAGATCGCCAGCCAGAATCGCAGTGGGTAAAATGTTCACCGGTATATCTTTTGGAGAGGGAGCAGCGTCTTATGTGTGAAGGCAGGTATATAGGTGAATGCTCAGCCCGTAGCCCTCGCCATTGAATACGCCACCTGATTTCACCGTCGTACAGCGCTCTCGGATATCGCACGCCAACCGCGCTCCTACTTCTTGAGAGAAAGCATGGCCCCCCTGGTAAGGCTCGGCTCCAAAGGAGGCTTTTCTTACGAAGTCATATGGGTACGATTCTGATCGCAGTTATTAAGGTATAGCTATGCTGATCCTTTGATGTCATTAAAAACTTTCTTAACTATTTCTCAGTCGTCTTTAGTGCATCACCATGTTTTTAATTACAAAATGCCGCTCCACTTAGACTTCAGAGAGGCTCTGAAAAAATTGCTGCGATGCCTGCACAATTTCCCCCAAATTGCCACAGTGACCTCAAGGTCGCGAAAATCTTTCGTGTCCCGCGAAATCAATCTATACGTCTGTCAGGAGCTAACCGCAAACGTTCTGCAATTTTGTGGGCTTATCTGTATGAACTTTGCAATATTTTTACGAATCTTATAAAGACGGAATCACAGTTGTCTATAAAGCGCCCAGCCAACCGCCCCTTAAGGCTGCGGTCTTCTGCAGAAATGTGCAGATGTCGACGACGAAATGATACCTAACCTAGTATTACTGCGTGCTAGGTCGTTGTGCTGTAATTCAAGCATGAATGAAAGCTTGTATCTAAGCTGAGGTACCAGCTGCGGACCCCGTGTTCCCCGTACTGCTTTAGCTAAGTGTGATTTCGCCTGCCCCATCCAAGCTAACGAGACCTGCACCAAGTGAGAGAGACAGCACCATGAAAAAAAGAATACATACGGGCAAGCTGCCTTGTTGATATAAAACAAAGTTGCAGAGCTTGGTGTTTTCAATGCATTCAATCCCTTTCTGCGCAAGATACTGCGCTTCTTGACTAAAGACCAAGTATTACTTACTTACACGAACGTGGAATGGTAAAATGAAGCAAAATAAGAGCTGTAAGGAGGCTGATGATTGACATAGTGGGTTCTGTATGTACGGCGCAGGATAGGCACAATGACAAGAGGTCGAGGACTGGTGGTGACTTGCCATTAAAATGTAAATCAATAAATAAGAAAACAAAGTAGCACACACCATAACTGGTACACGCACACCCAATGTGAAAGAACCACCGAGATAACAGCAAAAAAAAACAAACGAAAAAACAAGCAACATTGAGAAAATCAACTGGACTAAACTCTAAGTTATACGCGTAGAAAAAGTCACGTACTCTATTTCTTTGTCACTGAAAGAATCTGAATCTTTATTGATGCAATTTCCTTTAGCAATAGCCCCAGCCTCAATGATGATACCTGTGTTGTTCTGGAAATGTGTAGCTAAAATTGGAGTGTTCCCGGTTGCTGGGGCATATGCGCAGGGAAACAGTGAACTCAAAGAAAGCCATCAGTTCTTGTTTGTACTTTGTAGTCGTGTTCCTGTAAACGCATATTCAAGTGACTGCCCATGTGACAGGCATAGGAGTGTCCGCATGATAGGGGTATGCTTTAAGCAATGCCACCAGATTAGTCAGTGAAGCTGCTGCTGTCATTATCATTGAATGAGCTGAGGACTCGGCCGACTGGGCAAGTTCTGACACACAGACCGGACAGTTTACGCGGTGCCGAAGGTAGGACTGAGGTACCCGCCTTTTCCCCATTTTTTAAGCGCACGTTATTTCCAATATTTGTACGAAATAAGTGTTTTTTTTCCTCGCCGTTGCTTCAGCATCTGCGCGGCTTCCAGATTTTTTCAAACTAGATATTGCGCAGACTTTTAGCAGCGTAAACGAAAATATGATGGGAATAACGTACATTCTTCTATCTAGCGATCTGCACGTGTCTTCTCGCTTCTGAGACGAATTTTGGAGGTGAACTCGACACCCCACGATGGTTTTATTTTTCTCAACTGAGTTTCAAACTGCCATGAAATAATTGTTGCATAAGGTATACTCAAGGGATACTTATCGTGAACTCAAAGCAATTAGGAAAGGCCTTATGTACGTGGAATCGTTTTCGTTATTTTGTGTTTACGTTTTCGGGGAAATTATTTTTAATGTCTGCGCAGTATGGAGCCACGTGGGGTCGCTTCGGTAGTTCATTAGGGCATAGAACGGGAAACTCATCTGAAACATTCAAACGCTAAAAAAGTGAACCTTTGAGCCAGGTCGCCAGCAGCTATACAGTAAGAGCACATTGTTTGTTTGTTTTTTTGTCCTGCTGCCTGATGACCAATTCGGGTTCACACTTTTTGGTTTTGATGCGCCAATTTCAGGTTTGAAAGACCTTTCTTGCTTCCGATTTGCTCAAGCCCCTCTTTCCTTTATTATTACGCAAAATATAAACCATTTTTATTATTTACTTCTCTGCAGTTCATCGGCACCTTCTTTCATGCTGTTGTCTTAATCTTACTTGTTTGTCCCTGCAGAAATGTAGCATAATTAAAGGAGCCGTGACACCAAGTTTTCCATGAAATTATGTCTTAAGTGGGTCAGTGTTCGTGCATTCACAAAAAGACCGGCAAAGTTTTAGATCACTCGGCCGATAATTTCCTTCATAATTCATTATTTTGCTGGATACTACTGTGGCCTCAGTTTCGGGCGAACCTGGCGTAATTGTGAGCCGTGACGTAACAAGGAGCCATAGCTGTACGAGCGCCTATGTTGCGGAGAACGATATCGTTCCGCAGTCAGCTGCGAGTGAGACTTAGATAATTTTTTTTGCTTTCTTTGGCTTGACACTGCAAGTTAACGATATGCAGTGTATGAAGCATTGGTGGAAGGCGAAGACTCCGCTTCTTCCAATAGATGACTTCATACGCGCCAAGGCAAAGTGGTGGTCTACTGCGGTCGGCAGGATTTATAGACGGCGACTTCAAGTTTTTTTTTTTTTTGCGCTGCAATAATTTTACAGCCTACTTTTCACATGTGTACAGGCATAATATAGCTTCTCCTTTTAGTTTTAGCTGGGTGACTGTTGAGTGACCATGTCATGGCCTGTACTAATTTGAGATCCGTATTTGTTATGTTTTGGTGTTATCGGCAAAACGCAGCTTTTATATACATTTTTATATCCCGTGCATTTTTCGTTCAACCACTCTTAGAGCTAAGGAATAGTCCAAGCGTTACTTGCTCACTAGCATCTTATTACAGCTTTGAAAAAAAAAATATTTTATTTTCATTTGCGAAGCTCAACACGTGAATGTGTCCTTGAAGCTTCATTTATTATTTGTTCATTTTCAGCTGTTCCTGCTGGCTGTATGCTTATCGTCTGCTTCCCTGCTGGCCGACTACTGCTGGGCATTCAGTTTAGGAATGATTAATCCCTACGTATTAAATGGACGTTACGGCACATATGGGCAGTACGGCGACTACGACATGATTGGGAACTATGGCGCCTACGCAGGGCGTGCCTACGGCCCGTACGACTACTACGGCGTTCCGGTTGCATTAAACTGACTGGCAATGTACGTGTTCAGGCAACAGCTGCCAAGTGTTTTTTTGTTTTGTTTTTGATGAGGCGAGTATAGCCTGCTGATAGACTGACCACAGCTCACCTTCATACGGTTGGCAGTAGTATCATGATATCCGATGAACAACACCCAGCAGCAGTCACACGAGTCGAGAAATCGACGCTCGGTGGCATAGCACGATGGTAATGGCTATTATTGAGTCCCCCATTCGGAAGAGAGTCACAGCTTGGAAGCATCCGCGACCCACATATGCCCACCATCTCCCCTCTTAGTATCTATGCTACCACCAAACTCAAGCGGAAAAAAAAAGAAAGCCCACTTGCCCAAGCAATATGAGGGATCACCAGTCAAGGACTTTACAGTGCTCACTGATTTGGGCATGGCTAAAGTAATGCAAACACTTTAGTTTCTTCCATCTTCAGTGTGTGCTACATACGTGTAATTTTGGCACCAACACTTGGATAACAGCCAACATAACTTTCAGCGACCAGATTAGTTGTGGCATGGTAGTAGTATTCATCGTAGTAATAGTATTAATAACAATAGTAGTAGTAGCAATTGATTGATTTTTTGGGTTTAACGTCCCAAAATCATGAGTAGTAGTAGTAGGAATCAATAATTCAATAATTTATTCATTTAACGTGCCCAGGAGCAACCACAAGATCCTTGTGCATGCGCACGCAAAAATAAACTAATAAACAATACAATATCCACAGTCATAAAAAAAACTGAAATAAGAAGCACAAAAACGCACAGACCTAAAGAAATCAACGCGAAAGAAGAAGAATAAAAAGGCAACATAGCAATTATGTAAATTAAAAAATGACATCTGTCTGTGGTATCGACGATACTAACACCAAGCTATTGAAGACACAGTATCTATTTCAAGTGTTTTTTATACCATAACTTCGAGCTGTCCTTATCATCTGGAGTATTGCCCATTCACTGAATAATTGCGAAAGTCATCCCCATTTTCAAAACCGGAAACAAGCGTCGGCCTGAAACATGGCGTCTAATATTGCTAACATTGGTATGATGTAGCTACTTGAACCCATAACTGCCTCCCACATTTACACTCACCTCAATAAGACAAAAAAAAACTTTTTTTTGAAACACGGCTTCAGAAAGTTTTTTTTTTTCCTCTGCGAAACACACTTACTCGAATTCACTACTGATCTGCACTCCAACATGAACAGTCAACAAAAAGATGCCATTTTTCTAGACTTATCTAAAGCTTTCAATCGCATCACACATTGCCGTGTTATTTCTAAATTATCTAATTTAGGTATCAACGCATGGACCCTTGCCTGGCTTAGAAACTTTTTTGTCGCTTCGTCTGCCGTTCCATACCACGGAAGCATATTCAAGTTGAGGAAGACATATTGAGGTGTACAATTTCTGAGAAGCTGTCGGAAAACTGAAAGCTTGAAATATTCTGCAAACACAGCCAAGGGAACGAAGGCTTCACGTGGCAGTACGTTTAGTGTGATCAGAAAAATTGAGCATTCTATCGAAAAGAACACCAAGCTCTCTGAACCCGTAAACTTGCATAACGACACGGTATTGACACAGTGTGAAAATGAAACCGATGGATGTTTTGCGAAATATACTCATGAACTTGGTATTTGAGGTATTCAGGGAAAAGTTATTGTTGACCCATCATTCACAGAAAGAACACAAATCTGGCTTCACCAAGTGACAGTCGTTAACTGATTAAATTTTCCCAACTATCTTGATGTCATCGGCATAGAAGAGAAACGAGCAATAACGAATTGCGAAGGAAACGTCGTTAACGTAAATTAAAGATAAGTGCGGGCCGAATACGGACCCTTGAGGAAACCCACTTATAAATACAAGGAAGACCTTTGGCCATTTACGGCATTATAACATGATCTATTAAGCAGATAGCTGTGCAAGAGACAATTAACAGACGAGTCATCATCAAAATTTGCAGGTTTAACCAAAAACACTGAGTGGCTGAGTATACATCAAAGGCCTCACTTAGGTTACAGTAGACTACGTCAACCTGTCCTCTCTAAAAAATAGGTGGCGTTGTTTGAGTCATAAAACAAACAAGATTGGTGGCATTTCAGCAGCCAGGAAGAAGCCCGTGTTGGTTAGGAATCAATGAATTTTTCACGCTAACGTAAAATATGCCGTGAAGAGCCAGCTCAAAGATCTTCGATGTGGCGCACACTAGAGCAGTCGGGCGATAATTAAAAACATCAGTTTTGTAGCCTGGCTTAAATACTAGAAAACACGCGCAGTTTTCCACGTGGTTGGAAATGTCGAAGCACTTAAACATTTATAAAACATTGCAGTCAGTATACTGGGGTGAATATATTACCATAAGCCTTCAGTATTGCGGAAGGGTTGCCATCTGAGTGACCCAATTAGGACGGTTTTAAGCGCCTAATGCATGAGCAGATCAGCTTTTCATCCATTGATTGATTGATTGATATGTGGGGTTTAACGTCCCAAAACCACGATATGATTATGAGAGACGCCGTAGTGGAGGGCTCCGGAAATTTTGACCACCTGGGGTTCTTTAACGTGCACCCAAATCTGAGCACACGGGCCTACAACATTTCCGCCTCCATCGGAAATGCAGCCGCCGCAGCCGGGATTCGAACCCGCGCCCTGCGGGTCAGCAGCCGAGTACCTTAGCCACTAGACCACCGCGGCGGGGCAGCTTTTCATCCAGCGACGGACTACTAGATCTGATAATTGCGTTTTGCGGTTGTCCCATTAGAGACCTAGAATCTGATGACTTATAAACGGATTGAATATGCGTGGCGAAACAGTCAGAAATGGCAATGTTTTGGCAAAGTCACGTCGACATCGGCCGAGTCCAGTAGCCAAAAGGACTCTCCACTTTTGCTTGACCATTTGCGTGCATACTTACAAAACTCAGCTGGCCTGAAAATAGAAATATAATAATAATAATAATAATAATAATAATAATAATAATAATAATAATAATAATAATAATAATAATAATAATAATAATAATAATATTAATAATAATTTATTTGCATCAACGATACAGGAAGCTGCGAAAAAAAAGTAGGTTGAAGCACAAGCAGCTTGACAGAAAGCCAACAGCACTCATGTCCAGCAAAAAGAAAAAAAGAAAACCATGCAGTATACACATCCTACCTTGGGTGTGTTTTCTTTTTCTTTTTTTTTCTGGTGGGTGGTTTCTATATTCAATAAAAAAAGTCTCGCTGAAATAAATAATCGATTCTTGGCCGATCCTCTGAGTGGGTACGAGCCATGGCTGTGGAACCAACATCATCATCATCATCATCATACACATCCCCAATACAACCTCTCAAACAAAAACATCAATACAGTTGCGTACACTGTAAACGGTCACATAAGGAACAAAAAATGAAGGAAGCAAGACATTGCTTTTGTTTTCTATGTGAGCATCAATTGATAAAACGTTCGCGCTGCGTTCGTGCAAAAGTTGCTTGTATTTCAATGCCTAATTTATGGAATGAGTTGATAATGGTAGCTAGTATGCATCATAATCTCTGCATAGAACAATTTGGTCGCGCAGTGACAACCTTCCACTAATCGTGTGGCGTGTGCCATATGAATGCGTGTTTTCAGTAATAGATTAGATAGCTCATAGTAAATCTTCGTTTACTTTTATCTCTTGTTTGAAAGCTACCATTTGTTGTAATGGTTAAGCACACGGACGTAAACACTTCACAGCTATCCCTAGCTATTGCACAAACCAGTCGTAGTAAGAGTCTTGATGTCGCATTGTAATCCGTGAGATCGTTAAAAGAGAAGATAGATGGCCTTCTTGCCACGCTGCTGTGACAAATACGTTTATATCCGCTAATGCTTGATGGCTTCGAGACATTTTCGTGGAGGTCGATTCGGGAGGCAACGAACTTCGACCATGAGGTATTTAGATGATTACTTGCAAAAATTTGTTGAGAACCTCATTGATATTTGCAGATCACGGGATTATCAGAGGCGCTAAATGGAGTTGCAGCTCGTCGGTGGTGGAACCTAGCAGCGCACAGCTCAACCAGCCAAAGATAAAACAGCTTTAGTATCCCAGTCTATACTGTGGTACTTGAAAGTACATATACTAAAATTGGAACGATGCAGACTTGTACATATTGACGCATAAATGAGAACACATATAATATATATGTGTATGTGTATTGATGATTATGTAAGTGAATTTATTTAGGGATTGATTTCTTGGGTTAGTATAGGAGAGGACGAGAGAAGTGAGAAAAATAAAAAAAGGAGGACAAAGAGTGAAGAGAAGAAATCAGAAGGCCCAAGCCAGTTGATGCCAGCCTATACGGTCTAGACAAGAAAGTGGAGCCAAGCAAAAGGAAGGAAAAGGCAAAAGGGATGGAGGACTCAGCATAGAAGATGAAAACTTCAAACCAAAATCAGGAAAAAAAAGCTAAAAATTGTATTTTAAATCAAGGCCGAGTGCGAATATTGATTTGTGTATTAGGTCATATAGCTTTGTACAGCATACCACTGAGGTCCTCGTTCGTTGCCTTGGAGGTGGTTGGCAAAGGTGGTGGTGCTCTCTACGTCACGTCTCCTTGTTTTTCTCTCTCTCCTTGATTGCGATAGCAAATATATGGACATTCTCGAGTGGACTTTGCCACCGGTGTCGGCGTCGCCGTCACTCACCGTATATGTATACGTATCTATATAAAAACGTGAGAAAGAAAAAAAGCCACGCAAACGCTATGGTGCGTGGAATCGAATGTGGGACCTCTGCGTCGTAAAAACGAGGCATTCACCACTGATCCACCCCGGAGCACGGAAAGGTATTTAAATGGCAAGGTATTTATATCTAGCCCTTACCGCTGCTCACGAGCATCTCAGGGGGCATTGTGTTTTCAGAATTACCAGCAAGATGGCGCAATGAGCACGCTCCACCACATCGCGTGGCGGCGCCCGCTGTAATCTCCTACACCTATTTTGCCCGGCTTAGAGAAGGGAAGCGACGCTCCCTCGCACGCCCGTATCTCGTGGTGTCGAAGAGGGAAGGATCTTATGTCTTGGCGGCCGTCGGGCTTTACCTGGAACGATGCTGCTGTAGTTACTGGGCGCACAAGTGTCACTTCAATTATTGCAGCCTCCGTTTGCGAAAAGCGGGCGCTTTTCTGAAAAAGCGAAGTAACAAACGCGACGCTTATTCGCGTGCATCCGCACCTGTGAGTACGTTTCGTGCGTCGTTTGTGCGTGGGACACGTGGGGCATGTTTAGATCTGCTTTCCGCTATGCGCGTGACCATTCAATTTGTTGCTGTCGCGTTCATTGCTTCGCCTTTGCGGCAAAATGGCCTATTGGCACTTGTCCTATTCATTTTTTAAGTGCTTTATAAGCGACCCTGAATCCACCGTCCGCGGTGCGCCTCTTCCTCTTCCCTAGCAACGGCGCAAGGAGCGGAGAGGAGCGTCCGTAGCAACGGCGCAGCGACGTCACACACCACGTGATTGCGCGCGCTCCGCCCTCCGCTCCGTGGCTGCACGCGCCCGCGCAGCCACGATTTGCTCGAGATCGGCAAGTCGTCATAGGTATGGATCCATCACAGGCACCAACCTCGGCTGCGATACCTCCAACAACGAGTACAACGCAATAGAATGCGAGCATTGCACGCGTCGTTGAAGATGTCGGGCTGGTTGAAGACAAGGCAGCGCGGCGAAGTGCCCTTGATGCCGAGCGCAAGCGGGCGAAGCGGGCCGCGGACATAAACATTATAGTGCGAATTTACTCTCAGATATATGCCTAAACTCACCAAGATTTCCCGAGATGGTCTAATGGTTCCTGGGAATTGCAATGTGATCCCACGGGGGAGTTTACGTCAACTCACTGGCGAATGCCAACGGATTTTAACTTTACTCGCCCTCGTAGCATCACCCCACGCGTGCATTCGCACTTAACCATGTTCACCTTCGGGAAAATGGTTGGGAGTTTTTTTTAAATTTGGTAGCCTGCAGTACTTCAGTGCAGTTGGCACAGCATTGTTTCTAGTTTTAGTTTTCTTATTTTAAGATTAAATTTTGCCACACAAACCTGTCATTCAGTCAGTCACTCATTACTGCTGTTCTGGTGTACGTAGGAAAGGGAGCATCACTATCATCAAAATTCTCAAGTCATTAGTTTGGTAGTTTCAGATGCCACTGCACAACAAAATTGGGGACCTTTAAGCTTCGCCTTAAGGGTTGAATGTAATAATAAAATTCGATCCCCAATGCGTACTTCAAATACTCAGTGCATGAAATCTTTTCGAACTTGCTATGTACCCAGTATGTGGCCTTAAATAACAGGCGCAGTAACGTGCGCGTTTTTTGTGGTGGGTGACCAGCTTTAAACCACGAAGTTCTATTGATAGTCACATGTTCTCACGCCCTACCGGAATGTACGCTTGTACCACGTATTAATTACTGCCATATTTCATGTTGTAATGTGAAGCAATAACAGGCCGCCTGTGTTTTTAAAGCATGCGTGTTACTTTCACTGCATCTCCAAGCAGAGGAAGTTATGTTCACTGTATATACAAGCAGCTGCGTAGCTGTGTTGTAGAACGACCGCTTGCCACACAGATGATTGCAGTGTGATCAGCACTCAGACACGGAATTTTTTATTGTTTATTTTATTTGCATCTTTCTAGAGTTTCCGGTCACGCAGAAGATAATGATTTTTCGCTCACATGCAACAACGCCGACGCCGATGGTGCAATTTCTGAGAAAAGAGCGCTTTAACGCTATCGCGTTAATAACAGGGCTCTCCTAAATTATGGTTCATTCTCTTCCTTCATATATGCTAGGAGAAAGTGTAGAAACGCTTATGTTGCCTCAGGTACATATAAATAAAAAAAAATCAATCTGCAAGCTGATGCGCTCACGTAATTTTTTTTTCAAAAAATAAAGGTTTCTGAGGGCCAGGTTCAACAGAAAGGTAGCTTTGCGCGGATATATTGCTAATCAAAACCCTGATATTCTAATAATTAACTAGCATTACCACATTATGTGCGTGTGCATATCGGCCACACCAATAATGGAAGGTCAAGTGCTTCTGCCATTCCACTGAGAGGTGATTGACCTGACAGTTGCCTCCACCTGCCTTCTTCGGCTTGCGCCCAAGACCAATTCTCGTTGCCACAGCTTTAGCTCGTCAAATTCTAGAGATCGCACCCTGTGCGCCACATGTTCGTGAGACGTATTCGCGCTCACGCGAAATAAGTAAAAGTACGAACGCGCGCTGTGCCGCTTTGAATGTCGCGAAGACCACACGCTATTTCAAAATTTTCGCAATGTAGGCAGCGGTACAATATATTAAATGCGGAACACTGCAGTGCAAGCAATGCGAGCACTGAACTGCAAGTCCTTTCGGCGTTTATCTATAGTATCTATCTAACTAGCCGCCTACGTCTGGGTGCTATCGTGATCATACCCTTATCATAGGGTAAACCGAAATTAGTATGTGAGGGTAAGGGGGTTCGACAAATATGTCTACTACGCCATGACATGAATAATGCCACAATCCCGTCACGTACGTCACCATACCTTTTCCGCTAGACACTGGCGCATATCCGCGGGTAAGTTTCAGCCACTGGTATGCGGGCACATGCCATAGGTAATTGACACTTCATATATGCCCAGGAACGGCGAGAACACACACGGGTAATTTTAATGCATGACCGTTAAGAAAAAGCTGTCATCAGCGGCATTGAACAGATGAATGTAAAGAAAAAAATGCCAGGGTCTCAGCAGGAATCGAACCCCTGCATTTGGCATGGCGATGAAGTATTCCACCACAGAACCACGCCACGTCTCGCAACCCAAGCAGAATGTAACATTCCTAAGAGGTCAATAATTGTTGTAGTGTTGGCTATCCAATTTTATGAACAGTACATACGTACTCTTTTGATACAGCCGTTACGTCGGGTTAATGACAGTTGTGGCGAAGCGCCATCCACTGAAGCTCATTTATCTACAACAGTGTCCACGGCCGCCCCGCCGCGGTGGTCTAGTGGCTAAGGTACTCGGCTGCTGACCCGCAGGTCGCGGGTTCGTATCCCGGCTGCAGCGGCTGCATTTCCGATGGAGGCGGGAATTTTGTAGGCACGTGTGCTCAGATTTGGGTGCACACTAAAGAACCCAGGTGGTCGAAATTTCTGGAGCCCTTGACTACGGCGTCTCTGATGATCATATGGTGGTTTTGGGACGTTAAACCCCACATATCAATCAATCAGTGTCCACGGCCACCGTCCTCGCTGCCACAAGGCGAACTTAAAACTTCTGGTGTTGCTAATACCCATGTTGCTATTGGCATCGTTACGCAACAGTAATGGCTCCTTACATTACGTGTGTGCGCAAAACATTTGTACGTATCTTTTTGGTAACGTTTCGTTCCACTTAACCTCCGCATGCTTCGCATAACATCGATCCCCAAGGTACGTGGGATCTGCAGATTTTTCGTGTGTGTGCGTGCCTGTGTTGATATTTACGCTTTGTGCTTCAATGATCGCAATGTGCGTGTGGGCGTATGAGTGTATGTGTGTGTGCGCGCGTCTGCGGGCATACACACACACACACACACACACACACACACACACACATATATATATATATATATATATATATATATATATATATATATATATATATATATATATATATATATATATATATATATATATATATATATATATATGTGTGTGTGTGTGTGTGTGTGTGTGACGTATCAAGTGACGGTTAGTAGAGGCAGAGAAGGAAGAAGTGACAGTAGAATAAACATGGAGTATGAGCCAGGCCACGTCTCCCATTCATCATAGCGTCACACGAGATGATGGGATGAAGACCTGCCTGCCCCTTCATCAGTCACTCATCATCAACGCAGTTCCCCACAAGACGCCCTGACCATACATCCACTACCGATTCATCTTCAACCAGGACACAACGACCAGCACCATGACAGATTCATCGGCCGAACTTGAGATCCCCAAGTACACCGGAGCAGCGGACGATGGACCCGTGCAGGACTGGTTCTACCTGTACGAGCTCCACGCTACCGCTGCATCATGGTCGGAACGGGAGATGATCATCAACTTTACCGACTACATCTCCGGCGAGGCTTTCAAATTCTACCTCACACACATATTCGAAAACGACGAATCATGGCAAAAGATTACCCGCTTCAAAGAATACGATGAAGACATGTTCATACCTCATCAGCGGAAGGCTTTTCAACTGACCCATTACAGTTACGCGAAGTCTTCCCGCAGTAAGCCTATTTTCCCAACGAGATCTCAGAGAAAATATACCACCATTGTACCATCATATGACTCTTCCGAAAAAACGGCACGCATTCGAACACCGACTGGTAACGTGCACGTCGCAACAGACAAGGTAAAGCGTCCGTATACTAAAAGGAATCGAGAAAATTTCACCAAAAAACTGAACCTAAACCCGCCTTTCCCAAGTGCAATGAAATCGGCATTTTCAACGTGTTCACTGCACCACAACACTTCAGATTTTACAGAACCACCCGAATTCCTTAATGCTTCGTGTCACACACAAGGCCCAGACGGTTTCGAGCGTGCGACGGAATTCACGCGTGACGAACTAGTGAATCCTCACAATACCAGCCCCTACCCTGACGTTTCGGACCAGGGTCGTTCGACAGACATTGTCCGCCTAACTACGCTGCAAAAAGAAAAATATACGCCATCAGAACCACCTGAAGCCATGTCTGTTGTGCTCTCATCGTCAAGTGACAACACACATGTGAGTCAAAGCACTGCAGGAATTTCGAATCCACCAACGCCGGCGCATTGTCAACTGACAGAAGCATTTACAATCAAGGATGACTCACAACCATCTTGGGAGCATTCTCATCAGCCTGTCACGCTGCTTTCATCGCAGGACAGGCCTGGCAGTACAGTGTCGACTACCGACAATCTACTGATCACATCACCATCTAAAGAAAAGCAGACTCATGTTCCTGAAAGAGGCCCATCTGACGAACTTTCACAAGAAGACGAGCAATTTCAACAAAGGCAACTCCATGAACCCCAAGAACTGAAACGGCTACTCGAACAAGAACAACGATCAAGTGAAACCTCCTCACGAGTACACTTGTGGCTGAAAGATCATCAGAGACAACATCAATTAAAGAAGCAAAGACGAAGTCGATGCCTAAGCCATCTTCGCAGAAAGCAACGTCGACAAAGTTTCCTGCACCAGTTCTCAACGCCGTGTCTACGATTCAACAAACTGAGAGAAGACTACAGAAAGCTACGAAAGAGACGTGCAGCTACCACGTGTACAATGAAGGAACAAAAGCATCATACCATCTGCTTCGGTTCTCGCACATGCAGGCTGCAAGCACTCGTTATGTCTCAGCCACGACACAGAAAGCAGCGTCTACGACGGAGAGCTTCGTGCCTACGACATCCGACTCTCAAATGCTACAACAAGTACTTCGACCCTTGTTCATTCATGACAGGAATCGCTGTGTCATCAGTAATTTCTACGTTTAAGGCGTGCTTCTGTTGGCCAGAACGCAATAGTCAACCTCGCCCACCAGAGTAGTCATAAAATTCATCGGACTGCTCAATCGGCCTTGAAGATTTAAAGAGACTGTGGAACTCCGTCGGGACGTGAAACTGCGAATTTGGACAGTGTCTGTTTATTGGCTTCTTCAATTTTTTGTAGGTTATAAATGGTGCCATCTTTCGGGGGGAGGGGGAATCGTGTGACGTATCAAGTGACGGTTAGTAGAGGCAGAGAAGGAAGAAGTGACAGTAGAATAAACATGGAGTATGAGCCAGGCCACGTCACCCGCATCTAGCGTCACATGTGTATATATATATATATATATATATATATATATATATATATATATATATATATATATATATATATATATATATATATATAATGTGTTTGTGTGTGTGCGCGCGCATGTGTGTCTGCGTGTCTGTCTGTGTGTGCGTTTAGGGTCGCACACTGAAGTATTCGAACATGTGCACTTTGGCTACTGGAGACCGTAAGTACGTAGGTGGGTAGGTAGATAGTAAAATTTAATGAAGTCCTGTAGCTGTCATCCCCAGTTTTCTTTGAGGGAAGACGATGGGGAAAGAAAATCTGAGTAGCTCCCGTCTGTCCCCAAACTTTCCACGTCTCCATTTCTTAGTATATTTGAACATGTCTTGCACATTGTTGGGTTCATATGTTGGCTGTGCATTCTTGGGTGCTTCTTTTTTTATTAATTGCCTGCGCACGTGTGTTCATCAAAATTTTACACATTACAAGAAATAAGTGACTGTAATTACTTTACTTCATTCATTGATTATAATTTCAAATACCGGCCTAGAAAGATCTCTGAGAAATCACAAACTGATAACCTACTACATTTGCGTTACTTTACATCAAAATTTTATTGCCCTGGCCCAGTAACAAGTTTTCTAAAACTACAATGAAATATCATGATTCGCACTGTAGACAAAAGGCTGATGGCTTTCGTTAAGGGTGTGGGGCTTACTGTTGCTTCTGAGATATATTGTTACATGCTGTTAAACTTCTACAGCAGTTGTTAATCAAAGCGGTCGTGACTGATTCTTCAACTTCATTCCAATCACGAGGTCAGCTAGCTGCTAAACTAATCACTCTCTGAATGCATGCGCCGTAGGGAAGGGCGGCATTAAAACGTAGGAGCACCTTGGGCAACAGTTCTGAGTAGCGCAGTGCTTCGACGATGGTGCCTATGTACTCTGTGAAGTTTCGCTGTTGTTGGCTCTCGGGTAAAGCGTTGCAGGCAAGGACAAGGAAAACGTGAAAAATAGGGACCCCCTTGTGTGTTTATATGGAAGGGGGGCAGGGCTACAGAGCGGTGGCGTATTTTTCGGGACGATAACTGCAGTAGTTGATTGATATGTGGGGATTAACGTCCCAGAAGCAGCATTTGCTTTTGAGAGACGCCGTAGAGGAGTGCTCCAAAAATTTCGAACACCTCTGGTTCTTTACCGTGCACCCAATTATGAGCACATGGGCCTACAGCATTGCCTCCATGAAAAATGCAGCCGGGATTAGATCCCGTGACCTGCGGGTCAGCAGCCGAGTACCTTAGCCACTATATACCACCGCGGTGGGGCATAACTGCAGTAAAAGACAGTTGAGAATATAACCTGATTCTGCGAAATGCAATTAATACCCGGCAATCATTTACAAGGAAATTTAATTACTGGGAAAGTTGTTTTTGTGAAATGTAATACATTACACTACAAAATACAAAACAGAGTAATTGATTGCAATTACATATAATGCGTTCTGTTGTCTATGTGTTGGGTATGTGCAAGAGTGTTTGCGTATGTCTGTACCTGTGGATGTGTGATTAAGCGAACGCAAATGTTTGCGTATGTTCCAACGCTTCCAGTTCGTTATCAATTTATTCATAGTAGGGTTGACGCCACGGGATAACCTCTTTTGAAAAACGGGACGCGCAGTGACAGACACGGTATAGAAGCCTGCAGGCGGCGCCCTGGGCACAATTTCAGTAGTCACCCCACAGCTAATGTGACAGCTGCGCAATCTCAGTATTTCAATAGAGCCCCCTCACTGAAACGATCGCTCAACTTTGGAGTAAAGAGGTAGCATTTACGTCGTCCCCATATTCAGCCGCCAGGCTCGTTCGAAGAGCATATCAGCGTCACCAAATAAATGCACGACTCATTTTGTGCTATAGCCACCTTGAAAACCGACAGCGTTTTGTTCTTTTCAAACCTGCTTACACAATGCCGAGTGGTGATTGAAAATCAGCGTTGTGTGAGCGCGCACGTACGCGCTGCCCAATCAGTGGTGTCCAGATTTTGAGAACAACGTGGGCGCGGCCAGCGTGGCAGCCAGTTCGGTAACGGGCCATCGCCCACGAGCCCGATGCCGACACTCTGAGGTCTGGCAGAATCGTGCATAGCGGTAAGGTTAACAGAACCCGTTCAGTTGCTGGCGCTCAACCGGAAACGTGAGAGGGCTTAGCGTTGTAACAAATGCCTAGCTTGCTACAGGCTGCGATGCTTTGACGTTATATTTCTTCGCTCGATCTGGAAGCAACACCGCAATTACGACTTTCAGTGCAGCGCGGGTTGGGGTGCCTTTTTTATTTTTGTTCCATCTCGATAAATTTTGTTTTTATTCATCAGCCCCAAGCCCACATGAGAAATGGAATGAAACGGACAAGAAAAGATATATGAGACAGGGTAGCAAAACGCTTCCAACAATTTCTACAGCCTGGCCGCAGAATTGCTCTTTATTCCCCTTTCTCTCGAACTTTTTCAGACAGCATGACGCTTTCACTAAAGAATTTCGAAAGAAAGGAGGTAAAATACGAAGTGAGGGGATTGTCGTATATATACGGGCCCTATCGGTCCATGCCGACACACCGACTGATCTTTGCCTGCAGTGCAAAGGACCAATCTCGGATAACCCGCATCACCCTTCAGCCTAAACGGGAGAAACATGAAGGCCTCGGTAAGAAGGAAACTCTAAATCACTCGTGAACGCCAACTCTTCTTCTGCTGACTTATATGCAAGCATTAGCAGCATTAAGAATTAAATGTTGATCTGAGCACAGAATTTATGAATCAAGTCCGCCACGGTGCCTCGGTGCCTAACGTGCTCGGCTGCTAACCCGAAGCTTGCAGGTTTCGGTGGAGGGGAAAGTTTCAGGGGAGGAGAAATTGTAGAGACTTGTGCGATGTCAATGCACATCTAACGACATCAGGTGGTAAAAATTTCCGGAGCCCTTTATTTTACGCCGTCTTTCATAATCCTAGTGTTGTTTCGCAGTGTACATTTCCAGATATTAATATTTTAATAACTCGTCAACTACATCGGTTTAAGTTGATTGATTTGTGGGGTTTAACGTCCCAAAACCACCATTTGATTATGAGAGACGCCGTAGTGGAGGGCTCCGGAAATTTTGACCACCTGGGGTTCTTTAACGTGCACCCAAATCTGAGTACACGGGCCTACAACATTTCCGCCTCCATCGGAAATGCAGCCGCCGCAGCCGGGAATCGAAACATCGGTTTAAGTTTGGATTACAAAACTTCGTCACCTATTATCGTCACTAAATTCGTAGTTTCAGCATAAAATATGATAAATTATCAACTCTACATACGCAGAACCAGAAAGTTTAGGAACGCAGAGTGTTTCAAGAAAGTATAAGTCAGTTATGTTAAGTCTTGATAACATTATGCTCGGACGAGGTTATTCATAAAATGCTCCTCACCACTGAACATGACCGCAACAAAGCAGTATTACGATTTTATGTTCATCACTTGTTCATGCCTCGTACAATTCAGTGTTTCCCCTTTCCCGTGGTTTGTGTGGTTTCGCTATGAGGTATTGTGACATTCATATGAATTGAATATTTATTTCTTCACTTGACAAGAGACTGAGCTAGTTTGTAGGGATTCGCAATGAAAGACGGCAGGAGTCTAAACAGGAACACGCGAGAAAAAAAAATCGGGACGAGGGCTCAGCGCTTACATTGTCTTGACGTTTCTGTAGTTTCCGTGTTTTCACGCTGACCGCCTTTTATCACAAACCCTATTTTTTGTTATGCAAAGTTCAAGAAAAGCGAAGGACCTAAAGGTGCGAATCACCTCACCGAGGTCCCTGCATAGCTGTGGTATGAAGTTTTACATATTTTTTTTCTTGTGACTGGTTCTTGAAATGCGAGTTCATCTACAAGTAGCACTGCTCAATCACGTGTTTGCGCTCACGATCAGTGATATATCAAAGTAAATCAACCCGTGAATAATGTGCATGCAATCATTGACTGTTACAAACCAGTACATGTACCCTTAACATGAATTCTGCGATTGTTGTCTGTGCTCTCACTTAAGTGACGTTTCAGTGAATTCTCTCTATGAAATCAGAAAAAAACGTACAATCATAGGTACGGGACATGGCCACTAACGAAGTACGTCAGCGCCCATGCAATGCGCACAAACATCTGATTTGCATCAAATGAAAATACTTATTCTTTTTTAGCTGTGCCTGCTGACCTTCTGCGTGGTGGTCGCGACCGCCATGGCTGGCTACTACGGAGGCTACGGAGGCTATGGCGGTTACGGTGGTTACGGCGGTTACGGCGGCTACGGTGGCTACGGCCACGGCTACGGGGGATACGGCGGCTACGGGGGATACGGCGGCTACGGTCACGGTGGATACGGGGGCTACGGTGGATATGGCGGATATGGAGGCTATGGCGGTTATGGAGGATATGGTCACGGCGGCTACGGCCATGGCGGTTATGGCCACGGATATGGATACAAAGTAATCAGCTACGGACACGGTCACGGCTACCACGGCTGAAATGTGCCCTCTTGTATACAGAAATAAATTGTACAGTGGAAACTACTGCCCCTTTAAACACTTATTTCAAAGGTCCGCTGTCTACGTGAGGCGAAAGCACCATGCTCGCCCTCTACGCACTTTCTTATCTCCGGAAATAATAAGCGAATGGCGCAGGGTGTTGCAAATACACTATCGAAGATGTTTGAAATCCTGGGACAAGGGTTTTAGCATGGAGACAACGCTTCGTCTAGTATTCTTCCAGCCAGCAACTGCCGTGATGAAGACAACACCCGTTTCCCAAACGTTGCCTGCAGTTCAATGGTCTGAACCCTTTGTTCAATGGTCTGAAAGCCCTAACTGCAAAGTTTTTGTTGTTAGAAATTATTGACAGCAACTTTTCACAGTGACACATGCTTTATCATATTCGCCTGGTGATTATCCTTATCGCGCGGAAACGGAGCTCGCCTGCCATCAATGATAACGGCCGAAGCCTCGAGAGGCCGCCGCTACGGGTCGTCTACTTAAGCATGCCAAGCGGCTGGCCGCCGGGCGAAGGTTGTCGCATAAAACGGGGCTGCGTATTTGCTGTTTTATAAGGCCTGCTCCGTGATTATGCCCCGAACCACTTGTATCACATTATAAAAGGCATGGGCGCTACAGGCTGAGGAAGTCATATTTGACGCATTTTAATATGTTAGTCATTGAGGCAACGCAGCGTTCTTTTTTTGTTTTTTTAGCCTAGTAGTTCACAATATCCCGTCCCTGACTTCAACGAAACAGATGTAAAAAATTTAAAAATGGCCTTTTCGAGAAAACTATCTTTAACCTATGGCGTTTCCTGTAAGCCACATTCCTTTCAACTTTTTTGGGGTATAATGATACACGCAATGTTGACAAAAGCTTTTTTTTTTTCATGAAAAACGCATCTACATAGTTCAATATAGGGCAAGTTTTATTACCATAGTTCGAATGGCATCTACGAATAACTTTTAGAAAAGGAAGTATTTTGTTCCGCTTACAATTTTCGTGAGCTTCTCCTAAAAAGAACTTCAACAGCAAAAAATACAATACTCATTAAATTACAGCCTGTTTCTTCATTCATGTGAACAAATGTTGTGACCAACGCTTGCGTCGTTCTTTCTCTAGGTGCACTGAAAAATGGGTAGAAAAGTGTAGTGCTTCCAAAACTTCTATACTTCTTTTTTGGACGAATAATATTTTTTTCAGTGAAGGTTCTGGTTTCATAATGTTTGCATACAGTATATTCCATCGAAATTGAGAATGCTGACCAGAACCTTGTGTTCTTATCTGCACAACCTGAGCGTGACGTTTTTACAAACCAAGTTTAGTTTTTACTGTGAATATCAAGGTATCTTGAGGGATATAATCCTTAGTGGCAGAACTGTTCGTAATGCTAGGTCATTCATGAGCAGATTATAAGTGAAAATCTACGTGATGGTTACATAAGATCTATAGAAACACGCGAAAGTCTGTTAGCTCTATCGATTCGCAAGGTGCTCCATCATCGCTTCAAAGCAATGGGAAAAATTGTTTACGCTACTTCTCTGTTATTGTTGAAATCACTCAAGGAAAACATAAAAGCAAGCGCATCGGACAACCTAAATGCATTTCAATAGACACCAGGTTATTGCAATATTCTTGGTAACACTTCAGTGGAAGAAGATGCAAATCAGACGCACCAGCACACATAAGCAATTTTCATTTTCCTCACTGAAAAATTATTCTAATCCTGTGACAGACGCACTGAAATTTCAGCAAAAACTTACTATTGTTCGATTGGCACTGTAGGCATTAACTTCTATAATTATTTACGTATCTGTATCTGAAAAAAAAATGAATTGCCATGTATGAGCCAAAACAAACTTTGAAACATGAGGCCACTGCTTGGCGCATTTATGCGATTCTTCTTAAACACGACCAAAAGGTGGTTGACTGATCTTGGGATCATTTAGATGAAGACGTCCAGCATCTTATTCTGAAATTTACGAAATATAATACCAATGAAATGTACTGAGACTTAGCTTGGTACTTTTAGGCAGAAGACTGTTAAGTATATAGAAGAAATAAAATGAAAAGCCATGTGATCTTGGAATAATAGCGGGTGTTTAAAAAAACAAATGCTCATAATTTTTAGGAAGTTTTCCTAAAGTGCAAATATTTTTGAAACAGTCAGTTTTAGCCAACCCTGAAGGCTAAACCTGGACTGGAAATCTCGAGGTTCCCAAAAAGGGTTCAAATTAAACTGAGGACGACGCAGCCAGCGATGAAAAGGAAAATGATGAGTGCCATTTTAAGAGACACGGAGGGAGCAGAGTATGTCAGAACAAACGGGAGTTAGGATATAATAGTTCAAATCCAGAAGTAATGAACATGGGCTGGGAAGGTAGCATGCAGGCAGAATGACCGCTGATCAGAAAGGGTAACTGACTGGATATGAAGAGAAGGCAAAGCGTAAGGGAGAGACAGAAAATCAGGGGTGCAGATGAGCTTAAAAAGTTGGAAGGTGTAAGGTGGCAGCAGAAAGCACAGGATCGTGTTAATTGGCGGAGCATAGCAGGGGCTTTTGTTCTGCAGTGGACGTATTGAGGCTGATTCTTAATATAATATTATCAATAATAATAATAATAATAATAATAATAATAATAATAATAATAACCTTTATTGTTATCTTGAGTTGTACAAAACAAATAACAGGCCTGTCAAAGCCAGACAGTGACTTGGAGGACTTGGCCCGGCACATAGGTAGACGAGAGATGATATATATATTGAAAAGATTTTCATGTAAACAATCAGAGAAATAATACATGTAACTCATTTACGCTACATAAAAACACAATAACAATCGAGAATCAAATTAGCGGAAGCAATACCACCTAAACAGCAGAAGAGTGCAGACAAGCTTAAAAAAAATTTAAACAGATTATATGCAGTATGCAAGAAACTAGAAAAAAATAATAATGCGATAACTTATGCAGCATTAAAGAGACCTTAGGCTCTTTCGTAGACTGCGTTTAGTCGTTGCCAAAAAAAAAACACTGTCAGGGATGTTATTAAAAGCAGTAGGGACATAGACCTTTTTAGTAGCTTTCCCATATCGTGTTTTGATGAATGGTACAGAAAAGCGGACAGTTTTTCTAAATAACGAGGGGTAATGCATTTGTTTTTGAACTGAAAGCCCCATAAATGTCGTAATACAACAGTTTGGTTAAAGGACGCTTTGAAAGACGGTAGGCGAGGTAGAGAAAATAAATTTACATTGTCTGTTGAAGAACGATTATACACAATGGACACAACAACAATAATAATAATAATAATAATAATAATAATATCATTATTGCGGCTAAATGAGTGACAAAAATGTTGCAGTCTAAAATTGTCCCATTGTGACCATGTTTTCTACGTTTTCTAAAATAATTTTCCAGGTTATTTTTAAAGTACAACACACATTCGACTTTCAATAGAAGTCAAATATATATTTGAGTTCTATTTGTCTAAATACATTTACTTGTGTCCTTGCTTTTCATGCTGAACTAATTAAAGAAACTCTTTGAGATATGTGCTAATAAAGAAATTGTACTACCTTTGCACATGTGCTATTCTGCTAAGAGTTACGTTTGATGGCATTTTGCTTCTTTTTAAAGTAACTGATGTTCAGTTTGCTAAGCGACTAGACACAACGTATTAAGCCTCATAAGTCAGAGACCCCAGAAGGAGCAGACGACCGGCATTGCTCACAACTGCATCTTTATTTCAAAAACATGTACTTATACAGCCATGAAAACCCCTTATAAAACAAGAATTTACCTCTCTTATCAGCGCTATGGCTTCAATAAATGTAACAAACCAACTAGACCAAAACTCTGTTCTCTGTTGCCTTTGAAATAACTGGTGACAACATGAGTACGCCTGCTAGTCTCGGCCATTCATAATCTCCATAAAGAAAGCAACAGGAGCTACTCACGCTCAGAAGACGAGAAGATTTTTCCGGAGAACAAAAATCAAGGAGTGCATGGTGACAAATAAAAAGCAGCGAGGTGCAAGCATTCATGCTTGCCCATGAAAGCTCACCCGTCCACAAATACGAGCTTTAACTCTGGCTCCTTACCTCACTATTTAGCGTTATTATTGCTCGGTGAACTAGGCACACAGGAAGAGACAGCGAATGAAACTCACTGAACGAATAATAATCAGCAGAAGCCCAATTAATAATCTTTTTGCAATCTTCTCACCGTTAGGTCCCCGCTGTATAGTAAACCATGGTTGGCTGCTGAGAGCCGATATCTTGACCGTTGGCGTTGTAACTTATTAGCTGCAATGAGTATTTATAGTTTATTGCACACATTCAGTCGATAGTTCTATCCGTGGTGGCCGAGAAAAGCACGGTGGCCCATGTGCGCTGGCGTATGTGCCACTAAGCTGACAGCGTGCCCTCTACCACCCGTATAACCACCACCAGATGCTATGTATATGGGAGGTGGCTGCGAATTCCTCCTAGGTCTCCGTAGTATAGTCACCGTTCATGTACGCTCCAGCATGCACGAGTCCCTGGAACATGTATCCGTCCATCACCACGTTAGTGAAAATATACGCACAACATCGAAGAATAGCTGCCATAAAAACGCCAAAGCACGTCATTAGAAATATTTTCACTCAAGCTATGGGTTAATTGTGTGGTAAATTTGGGTGTGAGCTGTATGCGTAGTTGCCTGTCACACAATCTCACACTGGGGGCTACGGATGAAGTTTCGTTTGATTAAGCAATCCAATGGAAAGCTACACACGTTTCGTACGTGGAGACATGCACGTGACAATCGCAACCGATGAAAACTAGTCAAAAGTGTCGGGACAATTGTACTCCAGTCTTAAATGTAGGAATGTGTAAGTGGATTTTGCTACCTACTTTTTTATCAACAATCACTGAAGCCAATGAGCGCATTCCGTACTGAAGTTACCTCTTTACATCTTTGTATTTGTGCAGCCGCAGAAAAACAAGCCGTTAGCAACGCCAGAAAACACTAGTTAGCGTTGTCTGAAAGGTACTGAGCATCGTCACGTACTACTTGGGGAAAGCTGTCTGCTCGAAATTGCAGATGCGAAATGAAGGCACATGCAAATTTCCACTGACGCTGGTTGTTGTTGCGGACCGTAACGTAGAAATTATCTTCATTGTGGGCATAAAAGTTCATTGCCCGTGAAGATATTTCAAAAGCGAATTATAAAATGTATTCTTTCATCCGAAGCGGTCAAGGACAAAAAAATGTTCTAGAGTAGGAATGCACTAATATTTCTTATTTGTTATTGTGCTTATTCCATTATCACCGCAACTTATGAGTGCACTTATAGAGGTGGAGAACGACATATTCTCAAACAATTAATTGTTTCCTCCCCAACACTCTCGCTAGTAGAGAATGCTATTTTTTAATTAGTAGAGACCCTAGCCAACTACGCTATTTTTTTATCTTCCTGAGTTGCATGTAGTTGACGCAGTTGCACCTCTCACACAAAGTGATTTGAGTAAGTGCGTATAGTGACTGGAATAAATCACTTTTGTCATTCAAATAATTGAGAAATCAATGAGCGAAATCGTTGCCTTTTTCACAGCAGTCATTTATCCTGACATCGTTCAACGTGATTTTATGTACTTGTAATTTTTCTGTATTTGAAAAACCTGAAGTGTTATCGACACACTACTTTCATATTTGATTGGCGCCTTATCTGTGAATACTGTATCCGGACGATACGGTTACGTGTGGCCTCTATGAAGGCTGTTCAGCTACATAAATTTTGATTGCCGCCATTTTAATGACACGCGAGAGCAAAAAAAAAGGCAGAAACAAAAAGATGGTGAGCACTGTTGGCATGCGTATAGTAGAGGAGAAGAAGAAAAAAAAAGGAAATGCTTGGATAGGTGGGGCTGTAACTAGTCCAGAGCCATCGGTGATATATACCTACACTGGGGAAGCGTATAGAGCATTTGCCAATGAAAAGCGATAGAAACAGGCAGCCTATAGACAACGCTTCCGTTATTCCTCATTCTTCGTTCATTCTTTTCATATTTACGTAAAGTAGTGATGTTTGATAATTACGGACTTTCAAAAGCTGTGGCGCTGCGTGCACTGATGGTGTTGGCACCGATGCACCATTATGTAGCCGGACTGTTATCAGCTTATCACTTTCTGCATGCGGTAAGCGAAGGCTTACGTCACCTTGACGCATGGGTGTCAGCAGAATTTTGCATTAGGAGTTATGTGCAGACCGGTTTTCTATTGTGGCTGATGTAGGAGGGCTCCTGCAGCTTGCACGGAGCCAAGTGCTAGTGTAACGTTATGTCTAGAGGAGTGAGGTGCAACAGAGGTGCACCGGGGCAGGGCTGATCCACCTTTTGCACCTCCGCTGCTGACGGTCATGTACCTCTGTACATAAGCGTTGGCAGAAAGGTGCCTCGGCTGACGCTATCGGCGTCCGCTAAACTTTCGCTCTCCGAGTCCAACATTACTCGCAATAACTTGCAGAATCAGCAACATAACGTGCACATTTTGTGCAACATGACACGCCTTTAAAAAGAGCGTATACGTATAAAGCAAAGAACAGGGGGGGGGGGGAAGCAGCGATTGCGAGTAAAATTGACTAATCGCAATTCAATTTTAACAACTGTGAAAGTCACAATAACTCATATTAACCTTCAGCGTATTTTCATAGGCGCTGCCAAAAGGTTTAGTCGTGAGGCGTGTCTCACATTATTCCTACCTAAATATCGTTCGGAAGTGACACCCCTTTTAGATCCTTTCAAACAACTGCGCTGCATCGAGTTAGTAATTTTTAGAGGACGCCATTTCTCATATGCTTTCAATTCACTTTATTTCTAATTGGGCTCTAAATTATATATGAAAGTTGCGCAATACATAACAAGAACGTGCTGTATCTATAACTGTGCACCAACTAGCTAAACATTAAGTTTTATTAGATCACATAGTTTTGCACTACTGCTATGCTGGTTATCATCTGCCATACATTATCACTTTCAATTAGGCTATGACGCAGCAAACGTTCTCACAGTAGCCGAAAACAGATAACATTGATTTTGTTAAGTAGCAGGTGATGACATTCACTGTAAATCTCTGAGAGTTCCACACTGCCCTTGCAATATTTGCCCTTTTTTATACTTCACAGAAATGATTGATGGCAAACTAAGTGCCCTTTGTTAGCTGTCCGAAGAAAGTACACAATATACTCCCTGAAAGGCCGATCTTCAAGCTTTGACTATGACTTTATTGCATGTATCAGGAAGGCCTGGTTTTCATGTTTTTTTTTAAGTATGGTGCCACAAAAGACGTTGCGGACTGCGAAGGATGACGTCATTTTTGACTAGGTGACTGCGCTATAATGCGAAGCGGGTAGCGACATCCGTACACTGCTCGAGGCTTATATATGTATGCAGCCACATGTTAACTTTATTACGTGACTTCGCAGGCAATGAGGTAGCCAATGTGTGACACAACGGGTACGGGCTCCTCTTAAAATTCTCTTGTACCATGGGACAGAAATCTCAAGATGACGCTGGCCCGCAACTGTCTGTCCGGCCCCCACTTCAGAATAAGGACGTGCTCCTACCAGAGCAGAGTTCTGACTATGCCTCTGTTCACAGATGAGCTGTCTAACCACTCTATCAGGAACTCAGTCAGATTACTTAAACCATATACTCTACGTTATTAAAGTCAATGTAAGCCATTACCAATTCCAAAAAGGAAATAAAAATTGGGGGACCCTTAAGCTTCTCATTTAAGAGTGAAACGCGGCAGCAAAATTGTGTACCTAGTGCGTATTTTAAACACTTAGTGTATGAAATGTTTTCGAACTGTGCCATAGCGTGTTTTTTTCTTATTTTTTGTAGTGATAGACTGGCTTTGAACGGTGAAGTTGTTATAATAATCCCATGTTCGGACACCTGATAGCAATGTACGCTTGCACCACGCATTATTACGGCAACGCTTCATGATGTAATATAAAGCTTGTATACAGGACATGCCTGTTTGTAAAGCATGAAAGCTTTCATTGCGTTGCAGTCGGAAATGTCGACCATACTTGTTTCGCCATACCTTCTTGGTAATTATGGATCACCATGCCTTGTACTGGCTGTCGTGCCTTAAAGATCCAACGGGACGACTTGGTCGTTGGGTCTTGAAACTCCTAAAACACAGCTTTGACGTAACATACAAATCTGGCTGAATGCACCAGGATGACGACTGTCTATCCCGTCATCCCATGGACCTTCCCAACCTTTCGGCACATGATTCTGATCCTTGTGTATTCGCCATGTCTGCTTTCGCCGACATACGCAAGGAAGAGCTCAGTGATGTCCACTTGCGGTCTATCATGCACCGTCTTCGTTTACGCCACGTAGTCCTGTCACTACACTTGTTCGTACTACGCGATGGCATTATTTACCGACGCAACGCCAGTGCCGAGGGATACTACTCCTAGTTCCTGCGACACTCCGTTCCATTGTTCTCGAACAGCTTCACGACGCCCCAACCGCTGGACATCTCGGGGTCACGCGCCCGTATGATCGCGTGCGGAGTAGATTCTTCTGGCCAGGCCTTTACCGTTCTGTGCACCGATACATTACTGCTTACCAGTCCTGCCGGTGCTCCTAACATTCCACCTTGCCACCAGCTGGTCTACTCCAATCCCCACCGCCCTCTTCTACCACGTCGGTCACAATCTCGTTAAACCATTTCCTACTTCCCTGACCGGAAACAAGTGGATAGCCGTTGCCACTGACTACGCAACAAGAAACGCTATCACACGAGCGCTACCGACAAGCTGGGCCACTCCCGTCACGCACTTCTTGCTTCATGACGTTATTTTTCACCATGGCGCTGCTAGGCAGCTGCTGACCGATCGTGGTAGCTGATTTCTTTCAAAAATCGTGAATGACATCCTTGGCTCGTGTTCGACGCGTCACAAGCTCACTACGGCCTACCACTCGCAAACAAATAGTCTTACTGAGCGCCTAAATCGAATCTTGACAACAATGCTATCCATGCAGGTTTACAAAGAACAACTTGATTAGGATAGTACTTTGCCTTATGTGACATTCACACACAATTCGTCACGCCAGGACACCGCTGGTTTTCCCCCCTTCTTTTTATTGTTCGGCCGCCACCCAGCGTTACCCTTCGAGACTTCTGCCAACAACTACGCAAACGGTTACAGAGTACGCCCGGGTTGTCACTGCTCGGGCTGAAGTGGCCCGGCAAATCGCACGGGAACTTTTTTTTTTGGCTCGCAGCTCTTTCAGAAGGTCTGCTAAAATAGCCATCACAGAGTAGTTTCCTACTCTTCAAGTTCATTGGTCCTCCTCTCGACACCATGCCGCCACGTTGGCCTGTCTTCGAAGCTCCTACCTCGCTACTCGGGGCCTCACAAGGTTTTACGCTGGCTTACTGAGGGGACATATAACGTCGCTTCGTTGGACAGTCAGTCGTTGTCGTCCGCACTCGCCATTGACCTCGTACACGTGTCCCGTCTCAAACCATACATCTCCGCATATGATCCTCTCCTTTTGGCGCCGACACGGCGCTACCGGCGGCGGGGGGTTATAATGAAACAAGCCATCATTAACATCAAGAAATGAACCATAAAGGCGACAAAGATGACGATTGAACAAAAGCTCGTGTCGTTGTTGCCACTCCACCATCTTGGTTCAAGGACACTGTGAACTCTGTGTACAATCTGTAAACATATTTCTACCCTATGCCTTCTCTCACCCGTGACAATATGTTACCCGACATCGACAACGAGAGAGAATCAGGTAGACGGTAAAGACGATGAATGCGATCGCGCTCGTGTTGCTGTTGTTCCTCCATCTTGGCTGCAGCTGCCTCTCACTGTTCTTGTATACTTTTGTATTATATTTATTTCATTCATACTTTCACCCCCCTGACAGAATTTTTAAGCAGGGGAAATTATTTTCACTGTATTCGCAAACACACACGTGGGGTTTAAGGCATGAATTTTACCTCGCAGTTCAATTCCCTGAAGCTCACTTTTCTGTAGAATACCTGTACGTAGTATCGCGCCAAGTACTGTACAAAGATTCACTAAATAAGCTTCTCCCGCCTCCATTGTACCAGTCATTGTGTATTCCGATCTTCCAGGCCACGATGTGTTAAAACGAGTGCAAGAAATGTACATTCCACCAAATTAAAAAAATACATATTATAAGCCTCACTTTGGAACACTGCCAGTAAACACATGTTTAAAAGCCTCGCCATGATGATGTAGTGATTAAAATACTCAGCTACTGACCCGCAGGTTTCCGAATCGAACCCCGGCTGCAGCGGCTGTATTTTCGATGAGGGCAAAAATGCTATAGATCCGTGGGCTCAGACTTGGGGGCACGTTAAAAAAAAACCCAGGTGGTCGACATTTCCGGAGTTCTTCACTACAGCGCCTCTCATAATCATATGGTGGTTTTGGGGACGTTAAACCCCATATATCAATCAGTCAACATGTTGAAAAAGCAAGGGTATACTTTGTTCCTTCTGCCAACGGTCGGCTACGTAATATGCCGCAAACAATTGAACACTGATTTGTTAGCTGCGAAGAGGCTCTTCTGTTTAGGGATGCCTTTCAGCGACCACTCAAAAACCGTTTCGTCATTAGTTGTCCTACCATACATTACCTCCTACCGGCATCGCTTGATGAAGTGTCATATTACATGTTTTAAATGCGAAGCCTTTCTTAGCAAACTTCGGCGACTATGAGCGTATCTATCTATCTATCTATCTATCTATCTATCTATCTATCTATCTATCTATCTATCTATCTATCTATCTATCTATCTATCTATCTAGCCACCTACGACTTCTTGATCTCCTGGCCGTTTCGATAATGGTATCAATATCAAACTTGGTATGGCTTTACATGATTGTATGAGGAACATATTTGACTAGTCATAACATGAAAATAATGACATGGATGTCATGAATATCATCATTTACATTTCATGGTCCTGGAGCTCTTGCGGTGGTTTTTCACTTGGCATGTTGCAAAACTGGTATGGTATGACATGACTGAATGGCGAACACAAGCGACAGACCCTAACATGAAAATCATGACATGCGTGTCACGTAGAAGCATCACTACATGCCAAGCTCGTGATGCGCTCGCGGCTGTTTCGCTAGTGTCACATAAACCAAATTTGGTATTACGGTACGTGATCGGATGACGAAGGTATGTGACTGGTGCAAACATGATAATCATGAGATGCGTGTCATGTAACAACATGACTACATGCCACGCTAATGATGCGCTGGTGGCCGTTTCACTAGCTTTACATGTACCAAACTCGGTATTACGTGACGTGACCGGGTGACATAGGTAAATGACACATACAAACATGATAATAACGACAAGCGTGCCATGTAACAACGTGACTACATGCCACTATCGTGATGCGCTCGCGGCCGTTTCGCTAGCTTCACACATGCCGAATTTGGCATTACGTGACGTCAATGGATAACGAAGGTATGTGACTGGTGCAAACATAATAATAATGAGATGTGTGTCATGTGAGAACATGACTTCTTGCCACAGTCAAGGCGCCAATGAACTTCGATGTGACGCTGTGCGTGTTCTCACCGGCGTTCATATCGACGCATTACGCCGGCGTTGGGACGCCAGGCGCCGATCCTGCCATATACTCGCAGGTGCGCGCCGCGCTGCGTTGCTTTGACGCATGCGTGTCTCAGCGCGTCCGGCGTTGCTTTGTGAGGAAAAGAGGGAGACGCAGTGTTGTCTGGGTAACGCGTCGGCGAGAATTACAGCATGCCGCATTTCGCACCGGTTGCCGTCGGGCCGCGCTGATCGTGCCTGGCGTCATACGATAGAGTGCTCGCGTTTTCCTAACGTAACGTCACTGTGCTCAGCGTGCGTGCGCGTCAACGCCACAGTGAAGTGTATAGGGACCCGGCGATGCAATTTACGAGATGTGATTGTAGCGCCAGAACGCACAGCCTAGCGAGTAGGAGCAGCCAAACCGAGTCTCCCAATGTGTAGCCTAGCGAGTAGACGCAGCAAAACAACGCCGACTCGAGCAAAACCGAACTTGCGCGTGCATGCCATTTTCTTTTCTGGTTGTGAGCAAGGGGGTCATGGCTGATTATGCAAGCGCCCAGGAAGCGTTCTTTGAAAACGTGCCAAAAAGGGCACTGACACTTCAGCGTGTCACTGTGCTCAGCGAGCGTTCCATTTTCTTAGTATCCCTGGCGGTCGGTACCAACAATGCTGAGGCGGCCCAAAAAGCTTCGTCGCGCCCTCTGGTCCACTGTCAGGTGCCTATCGGGCCCTTCATGATGCGCTCACGGCCGTTTTGCTAGCTCCACACATACCAAATTTGGTGTTAAGTGACACCAGTGGATAAAGAAAGTATGATTGTTGCAAACATGATAATATTGACAGGCGTCTCATGTAAGAACATGACAATATACCATGCCCCTGACGTGCTCGCGGCTGTTTCGCTAGCTCCACATATACTAAATTTAGTATCACGTGACGTGAATAGCTGACGAAGGTAAACCACACATTCAAGCATGATAATCATGACACGGAAGTCATATAGGGCATCGTTTACCTCCACTTCGTAACGTTGTGCTCATTTAAAAAGACATATCAAACATTCTTTTTCGTGATTCGCATATAATCGACTCCCACTGTACGTGGGATCTGCCAATTTTTTTTCCTAATGGGTATGCACAGCTTATGGAAGCTAGTTACGCAGTACCGCAATGCATAACCCACCGCCTCTTCAAGCACACACTTCATTCAAATAGCTATTCACGTAAAGAACGTGTATGCTTCCTAGGTTTTAGACTGGACTATTACTCCAGCTTGATGAGATGTTTGGCCTCACCCCTTTGTTGCTTGCATAACACGATGTGAAGAACTCCCGATATGAAGAACTCATGCTGTGTTAGCCATTGCGTGTTTCTTAGTAACGCTTGGGCACTTATTTTCGCCATCTGATTGTACATTTGTTTGCTTCATTTTGTCTTTATACGCAAATCCTTTATTAGTAACCAGATGCGTGGATGTGTGGTAGAACACTTGTTTAACACGAAGATTACCCTGGTTTGATCCCTACTCGTGTCCAGAACTCTTTAGTATTTACTGTATTTGCACCTTTCTGGATTTTACGGTCACGCAATAATAATTATTTTTCGCTCTCAACCAACGACGCCAACATTGATGCCAGAGTTTCTGCGAAACGAGCTCTTTCGTTCTGTCGTGTTAAAACTGAGCGGCAGAAGCATCAGCAGTGCCGTAGAGACAATCTTGTGTTACTATCTTGGCTAATACCTCTACATTTTTTTTTTCTTTTTCAACTTCATTGTGCTATGCTTCGATTTCAGTATGTACCAACTTGCCTAACAAGCAGCACTCTTGCTGAAGAACGCTGAGTTTCACGACTGTTCAAGAACTTGCAGCCATATGCTTGCAGTCATTCAATAATAGTAACTGTGTAGGCAAATACACAAATATCTTCTCCTCATTCAGACAAGGCAGCTTATTGAGCAAAATTATTTGCTCAAAATTTTTCCCACAATATGAAAATTGCCTTGGACAGATACATCGCATTTTGTCGCACATCATATGAATAACTCTTCAAAATATATTTCCATGTGGCTGAATACACATCGAATTTTACTAATGTATGTCACAAATAAAATGAACGTCTGTCACATGCATGTGCTCGCAAAAGAAGTAGAAGTTGGCGCACCCTCGTGCGTCTCATGCGCTCGCTCCCGCTTCGTTCTAGGACGACGTCCATTTGCCGAGTATCGGTCTGCCGAATTCTCCAGCAGCGACTCTCACGGGTTCTACATGGCGCGGATGCCTTCTCCTGCATGCCCAGCGAGGTACTTCGCAGAGAACGAAAACAAACCAAAAATCATCAGTGATCCCAACTCAACCGCTCGTATGGCAGTCAGCGGCTCGCTCTACGTGGGCAGTGACGTGGACCGCGAAGAAGTGCAGCAGGGCGCCAATGTCATTGGCGACGGCGACTTCCAGAGGTTTATCTTCAGCTTCACCACCATCACGCGGATGGGGCTACTATGCCACAGCAACGTAGTGGCTCTTATCACGGATCCCGTCGACCACTGGTGCAAGCCGCCGCCCGACCACGCCGGCATGTTGGCAGCCCAGTGGAAGAACGTCGGCATCTTCACCGACGAAGCAGGCCGCTTCAGCCAGTGTAGAGCGTTCGTGCGACCTGGTGCCGCTTCTAACGACAGGGAGAACATGCCGTGCGACCTCTGGGACTACGAGCCGGTCGAGGCACGTAGGAACACGCGCAGCTGCTGGGACCTCGTGTGCAAACGCAGCTGCCTTCTGCCCCTAGGTAACGGCGTCTTCACGAGTGGCGCACTCATGGTGGTTCTTTCCACGAGCTGTCTGGCTGACACAAACGGGCGCAAGCCGGTAATTGTGCTGTCGTCATTCGTGCTCATGGCGAGCGCCATCGCGAGCTGTTTTTCCGACGCATACCCCGCTTACCTGGCGATATTATTCGTCAACTCGGCCTGCGCCAGCACCGTACACATTGTCACCATGATCCTCCTGTTTAAGGTGTCGCCCGTGCAGTACCGAACCTTCTACAGAGGTCTCGGCAGCTCCCTGGGCGTTGTGTCTGTCGAGTTGCCATTCGTCATCGTCACCACCGTCCGCATCACCTGGTTCACGTACCAGCTGCTGATTGTGGCGCCCACCCTGCTGCTCCTCTCTGCCACGTTCACCATGTACGAGCCACTCATGTGGCTCCTCGCCATGTCCAGACTGAAGAAGGCCGAGAGAGTAATCTACTCGCAGCCAAGATGAACGAGATGTCTCGAATGCACAGCAAGAAGGTCCTCGACCGTATACAGTTCGAGACGACCAAATGGAGTGGGCCTCACGCGGCGGTTGCGTCCACAACACCGCTGCTCCCCGGCTTGCGGCGCGGCAGGAATGGCGTGGTGTCCGTCACCACGTTCATTTTCATGCTCGCCTACTACTCGCTCACCTGGAGCCGTAGACTGGGTGGAAGCAGTAACTTGGTGGTGCGCGTCATTTACGTGGTGGCCCTTGTTCCCACCTACGGTGCCATGTACGCGGCACTCAACGCCGTGGGTCGCCTGCACCTCATGCTGCTGCTCTTTGCGCTTCTTGGTGGAGTTTCGGAGCTCTACGGCATCGCTAAGTATGAAGATCCACGGGAAGTCGGGTGTGCGCTCGCCATAGCGAATAAGTTGGTGATGAGCGCCATGGTGTCCCCCCAGCTACCCGTACACGGCCGAGTTGTTCCCGTCGTCAGTGCGCAGTGCCGTCATGTGTGGTGCATACACGTGCGGCCGCGTCGGTGCCGTGTTCGCCTACGTGCTTGCCCCCGTCCAAGATGTCGGTCACGAGGAATCAAGCTTCGCGTTCTTGGTGATAGTGGTCTTCAGAGGCCTGGTGGTGTTACTCAGCTTGCCTGAGACGACCGTCGGTGGCGCCGTGGACGTAGCTGTCACCACCATATACGGCAACCGCAGAGACTTCCTGGATGTCGCGCAGAACTCGCTGATCACCAGGCTGAAGAGGAGGAAAATCAGACACAGGCCTGCGTGCGAGCATCGCGTTGACAGTGGACTGTGGGGTGGGGTCGCCCAAGCGTTGAAAACGCTGCCACTAGCCGTCGAAACTTGAACGCGACATCCAGCCATTTGTATAAATTTGAACAGGCTAAGCACACGAAAGAGGCGGAGAAAGAATAAGCCGGGGGTACAAAAATAGTCTTTCGTAATTTCGTTTCCTCATCCAGGTAATTTCAATATTGAAGCTTTAAGGCATACTTTGGTTATTTATATAAAAACCCTCCTTTCTATTCGTCTTCCGAGCCTTGCGTGTATGTGTGATCATTCCTAGAAAGTACTTTGCGTGTCTTTGCACGTTAAGAGTAGCCTTCCAGCAAGTGAATGAAGCATTGTTCATTCGAGGAAACTGCACCTTCCCTATGGCTGTGGTAGGTAACCTTGTTTAAAACTGAACTGCTGCATCAATGTATATAGGCAAGCGACTGCTGCGCACCGAAGTGCGCGATGCATTAACGAGAGCCAATGGGTGCGTATCTGCGCACACGCGCTATTCAGCTCGTAGTGGGAAGCTTTCTTTCGGGCAAGAAATCCCGTTAACATGCGTAATAAAGCGTTTCAGAACAGCAAAATGGCAAAGGGTCGTCACATAATGCGAGCTGCATGACCATCGGGTTGTTGAATTCTTCAAACTATTACAAAACCGCAGGAAGAAGTCATCAGGCGCCGCTTCAGTAGAAGTTCACGTGATGGCTTGCACGTGTGTAGCAAGCACCACGTTTTTCGGAAGATTGACGAATAATTGCGTACTGAACTGCTGCCTATGAAATATAAATTGTATTTTATTGTATAGTGGGCATAAGATGCAAGTATGCTTGTATTGCCCCAAGAGTGTTTAAAAAAGGGCTCTGGAGAGGCCGCCTATCCAGCTTTCGGTGCGGCTCTTGTGCGCTTTACACGCCGGCACCTGTTGTAGTTTTTTTAAGACGACAGTCTTTCTTGGGGCGGTACTTCGACAAAAAAATTTTGGTCTGTCTTCCGTTTGTCCGCTGTAACGATACCCCGAAAGGCACTAAACGATACTGTAAACAGCCAACCGCATCCGCAGCACCCACCAATATTGCTCAAGTTTCAGTATTCATGCTTGTGCGATTTCCAATTAAAAAGCAATTATTGTGCATATTTGAGGCACAATAACAACACGTCAATATTTCGTATGGGTGTCTTAACACTAAAGAAGGCATACATTAGTAGTTCTAAGGACCGTAGCGTTCATCATGCTGCGCTGACAATGCAACGCGACGCTCAAAAAGGCAAGTGTTTCCAACGCTTTTCTAAGACGATACGGTGGTGGCACCTGCCCGTCACTTAGCGTTCTACACCTTATCGCCTCCAAGACAGGGGCACACGCCTTCCTTTGTTTTCGAAGATAACTGCCAGATAGTGCTCGTGTCTAACGGCCTCGATGTACTCGTTCGTCTTCGCTGCACGGATCGAGGCTGTTTAACGCAGCACCTACAGAATACAAATCACTGATTTTATAGTTTAAACAGACATTTAAAACTTGCCTATTTCGCTTGTACATCTAGGGTAGGAAATCTAGAAATAAGTAGAACGTATAGGTTTCTACACCTAAATTTGTTGTGGATGAATCGTGCAGCCTTCCTCCGTGCTAGTTTTATTTATTATAACAGTGGGGTTGTGAGCAGCCAGACTGCACTTACGTATTCGAGGATTGGCCTCCTGTATGTTCTGTAAACTAGGGGCCGTTTTGACATGGTGCTATGGTGGTCATTTGAAGAGATTTTGAAGAAATACGTGAATATATATATATATATATATATATATATATATATATATATATATATATATATATATATATATATATATATATATATATATATATATATATATATGACATCTAACAGACAGTAATGCCAAGGAATGTACAGGGGAAGTTATTAGAACCAATGGAATGTAAATAAGAAGAAAGAAGAAAGAAAAGTGGATGAAAAAATAACCAGCCGTGAGCAGGAATCGAACCTTCGAATAACGCGTGCGATGCTCTAACCACTGAGCTATCACAGCGGCCTTCCCTCCATCCACTTTTTTGGGTTTATATGTGAATTTAGAAGTAGGAGTGACAGTCAGCGCCATCTATAAGCCAAACAACGAGTGTGAAAACACTCTTATTAGCATGTTTGGCGTCACGTAGCACGTGAACTTATTATGGGCGGGCAGCTGATTAATTGTCCCTCTTATACAACCTAAACACACCAAGTCTGCCAGTACGAGACCCTCGTTCAATGAAATAAGGGAAAGAAGTGTATACCTAAGGGCTCGTTTTTCCGTTTTTTAACACAATATTAATGAGATCTAACAGACAGTAATGCCAAGGAATGTACAGGGGAAGTTATTAGAACCAATGGAATGTAAATAAGAAGAAAGAAAAGTGGATGAAATATACATATATATATATATATATATATATATATATATATATATATATATATATATATATATATATATATATATATATATATATATATATATATATATATATATATATATATATTTGAGGTCTTCACCTCATCTGGGATAGTGGCAATTTACCAGTCATTATTTGTGTGTGCTTGCCGACTGTGCTCCACCTAATTCTTATTTTTCTAGTTACTTTTATCTCGTGGTTCAGCTCCGCCGTGATTATTGGCTGTCCTAAGTAGACGTGGTCGTTTACAACTTCAAAGTGCTATTATCTATGTCGAAGTGCTGTTCTCTTCTGAGGTTGTTATACATTAATTTCATTTTGTGCTGATTAATTTTAACAAATGCCTTTCTGCTCTCCTTGTCTATTTCAGTAATCATGAGTTGCAATTCGTCGGCTGAGTTACTCCGAAATGCAATGTCATCTGCGAAGTGCAGGTTCCTAAGGTACTCTCTATTGACTATTATCCCTAACTCTTCCCATTCTAGGCTTTTGAAAACCACATGTAAGCACGTGGCAAGTAGCATAGGGCAGATTGTATTCTCTTGTCTGACACCCTTCTTCATTGGTATTCTGTCGCTTTCTTTATGAAGTACTATGGTGGCAGTTGATCCTCTGTAGATTTCTTCCAGGATGCTTATATATGCTTCGTTGACACACTGATTTCGCAGTGTGTGCATGACTGCTGATGTTTCTACTGAGTCAACAGCCTTCTCGTACTCTATGAAGGCTATGTATAGTGGCTAGCAGTATTCTAAGTATTTCTCTATTACCTGATTGATAATATAAATGTGGTCGAATGTTGAGCAGCCTGTTCTCGTTTGCTTCCTTCTTATTACCTTTACTTGCTCACTGTTTCTCCTCTTCTTTTTATGCAGGGCTTCAATCTCGCCTTCTCCTTTCCCACCTTCTCACCATCACAACTCTCCTTTTTCGTTCCCTCTTGCTACACTATACAGAGCAAGACTATGCAATGCTCTTCTAGTACACTCTAAAAAAATATCGAGTACAAAGAGTGTCTTTTCGTGTCACAACAATAATCGTCATCAGACTTGCGCGCGCTTCTTTTCTTGGACACTCGGCGCTGGCCACTTTCCTATTGAGAATGCAATGTAACCCTGATAATGGGCATGTCGATCGTGAACGGAATGTACGGGGCGCGGGGCCATAGCGCAAGGATGGAACGCAATATAGATGACGGTTAATGTTGTGGAACAAAAAGACATCCTTTTTACTCGCTCTTTTTTAGAGTGTAGTCCACGATCACCTAGTTAGTTGTGTGCGATTGCTTTCTTGTGAAGGGTATACTCGAGTTCGAAGCCCGTCTCACGAAATTTTTTTTGTTTTCCAGAATGTGCCTCTTTTTTTGTATCGCTTTCGATCTGTCACTATTTCTCTTCCTCTCTCTATCTGTTCTCATTCTTTCAATGATCAGGCTTATAACAGGCCATGCCCGAGAAACCCGTTGACACTCTAAAAGGTCTGGAAGAATGGCAGATAGGGACAAGGTTAACAGAACTCGTTCACCTGCTGGCGTTCAACTGGAAACGTGAGAGGGCTTAGCGTTGTCACAAATGCCTCGCTTTATTGAGGCTACGATGCTTTGGTGTTTTTTTTCGTAGCTCGATATGGAAGCACCACTGCAATTACGACTTTGAGTGCAGCTCGGGTTAGGGTGCCCGTGTTATTTTCGTTGCGTTTCGGGAAACTGAGCGTGAATGAAAAGTACAGTGAAATAGACAAAAAAAGATCTATCGGACAGGGTAGCAAAATGCTTCCGCCAATTTATCTAGTCTAGCCGCAAAATTGTGGTTGTATAATCCCCTTGCTCAAGGTCTTTTCGAA
Organism: Rhipicephalus microplus; assembly: GCF_043290135.1. Taxonomy (NCBI): domain Eukaryota; kingdom Metazoa; phylum Arthropoda; class Arachnida; order Ixodida; family Ixodidae; genus Rhipicephalus; species Rhipicephalus microplus. The sequence goes on from NC_134700.1 coordinate 130,663,578, forward strand.
AGAAAGGAGATAAAAAAATAAAGCATTTTGAAAGAAAGAAGGTAAAATAAGAAGTGAGGGGGTTTTCGTATATATGTGGACACTATCAGTCCATGCCGACATACCGACTGATCTTTGTCTGCAGTGCAAAAGAGCATTCTCGGTTAGTCCGCATCACCCGCCAACCTACACGGGAGAAACATGAAGGCATCGGTAAGATTGAAACTCTAGAATTGCTCGTGAACGCCAACTATTCTTCAGGTAAATTGTATGCAAGCGTGAGCAGCATTTAGAAATAAGTGGGGAGTAAAAAACTTCATTGCTCACAGTCATCACTACATTCGTAGTTTGGTCTGCAAACATGTAAAATTCTATAGTTTACATTGCGGCGACTAGTTGGTTTAGGAACAAAAAGTATTTCAAGAAAGTATTGGGGTCAGTCATGTTAAGTCAGATACCATGATATTCTGACAAGACTATTTAGCAAAGGCTCCTTAGCACGAACCATCACCCGAATGAACTATTATCGCAACCCGATGTTGCCTATGTACGTACTTTGTCAAATGCATTGTTTCCCTTTTCCTGCGGTTCGCACGATTTCGCGATCATGCAGCATTGCGATGTTCAAATGAACCGGATCTTTATTTCTTAAATTGAGAGAAGGCTAAACTTGTTTGTAGACATTCGTGAAGAAAAAACGGGAGGAGCAAACAGAAACACACACAATAAAAATTCAGGACAACATCTCGGCGTTTACAATTTATTGACTATTCTCTATTGTCCGTGTCTGAACGCCCACGATCTTTAATCACGAACCTTATTTCTTCTTATGTACACTTCAAGAAAAGTGAAATGCCTGAATGCGCTGATCGCCTCGCCGAAACCTCTGCATAGCCGTACTATGTAGCTTTACAGAGAAACAGAGAAACAATTTTTATCAGGCCCTGAGGGACTAGGCGAGAAGAACCCATTGGAGCCCTCGGCTCACCGCTGACTGCTCCCCTGTTGGAATCTGAAGGTCATGCCTATCCGCTCTTCCAAAGGCCATCTGGGCTGTATTTCAATTCTTGGGCAGCACATAGACAGTCTACGCAGACTGTTTAGAAGACAGCACCGAGCCCATGCTGTCCGAAAATCGGAACACGTTTAGACGGCTTTTACGCAATGAGGCACCACCTGGCGTCTAGAAGAAAAATCGAAAATGAACAAACGTAACAGTGGTATTTTCCGGCTTGATTTGTGCAATCTGAAAAAATAAACGTTACTCATATTGAGCTCCTGGAGAAGCGTCTGCTTGTGTGAAGACAACCATTCCGTCCAGATTTTATCTATCTCAGCGATTCGCTGAGTCTCCATCTTGTTTAGACAGCAAAGTAGCCTATACCTCGTATTTGTCTACGAGGCGGTCTTCTCGGAGCTGCCTACTTTGCCGGCTACGTGAAAATCGGAATGGGACTTAATATGGCCACCGTTCATTTAGCTGTCTATTAGCCGTCTACGGTGAGTATTGGAACTCACCACTGGATAGCATTTGATTTGATTTTCAGTATAGTAATTGCGATGGCTTCTTCCCACTCCTGTTCACTAGTGTCTACCTTGCCCCGTAACGCAGCACACTGTCAGAGCATGCATGCTAGAGAAATAAAATCCTCTCTGCAGTCCGGGCACTGTGGGTCGATATTGCTGTATATCCAGCTTAGAGAGCCTCTCCAGAGATATGACCTCCTCAGAAGCATCCTATGGTGATCACTTGAGATCTGCATAGTTTTGGAGTGGAGGCGGGAAGCACCTGCGTTCCTCTCTATATTGAGGACGAACTCGTGAAAGGTCAGTAAAAAGCTATTTCTGTTCCTGACCTCCTCTGAATCCAATGAAGCTTCTCCGCCATCGCAGCGCGTGAGTAATCACGCACGGTTGGCAGCCACCTCACTGCAATTCTGACGACCCGACAGCACGTCATCGCCCATGTGAGCAGCAAACTACGTGATCTACGTCAACAGAATTCGCGGTTGTCTTGCTTTTCATCAGCCTTGCCGCCTTTTTAGAAACCATTCCCGAGATCAAGACCCTGAAGCTGCTTCGCAGTAAGTGTAGATATGCGGCCGTCTAGAATCCTGCATTGCCAACCCAACCGCCACCCTTTTTCTTTCCTGTGGCTGCGTGGTTCGTGGAATGCCAGTTAATTTGCCGGTGCTAGTGCTCAATCTCGTGTTTGCACGCAATGATCTACAATGTATATAACGAAGTCAGCACGTGATAAATGCGTGCATACTCCGTTACTGCTACGAACCTTTATATGCACCTGTCGTCTGTGCTCTAATATAAGTCACATTTCAGTACTTTCTCTTTTTTGAATCGGAAAGTCAGTGTTCGTGCAAGTGTGTCAGTCTTCGTGCAAGCGCAAACATTTTTGGCTATAAATTTCGGGGTAAATGAACCAATAAAATCTTTTGCAGCTGTCCCTGCTGACCCTCTGCGTCGTGGTTGCGACCACCATGGCAGGATTCTATGGAGGCTACGGCGGCTATGGTGGCTATGGTGGTTATGGTGGCTATGGTGCCTACGGTGGTTACGGTGGTTACGGCGGCTATGGCCACGGCTACGGAGGATATGGTGGTTACGGGGGATATGGCGGCTACGGAGGCTACGGTGGATATGGTGGCTACGGAGGCTACGGAGGTTATGGAGGATACGGTCACGGGGGCTACGGCCATGGTGGTTACGGCCACGGATACGGATACAAAGTTATTAGCTATGGACACGGTAACGGTGGCTACGGCCATGGTGGTTACGGCCACGGATACGGATACAAAGTCATCAGCTACGGACACGGTCACGGCTACCACGGCTGAAATGTGCCCTCTTGTATACTGAAATAAATTGCGCAGTAAAAAAGTCTGCAACTTTGACAAATATTCACTCCTTTAGCAGCGTCCACTGTGCGTGAGCTGAATGCACCATGCTCGCTCACTACGCACTTGGAAGAACTGAGCAAAGAGCTCAGAATGCTCTCGAAACTCTCTCTAACAAAAATTAAATCCTGAAAAAGCTGTTGTCGTGTGGAGTCAACGTTTAGTCTTATCTTCTTCCAGTCAGCAACTGCCTCTCTGAAAACAGCAGCCTTTTCTCAAACGCTGCTCGCAGTGATCAGTCCTGTTCAAAGATATTCCACACGCACTGACTCAGGCACACCCTGCGAAATTATCAGCAGTGTTTGCATTGTGCCCTAGCGTTGTTAGTGAGGTGTGACAGTTGCCTCTCACAGTGATAAATTCCTTATCTTGTTCGCCCCGTGATCGTACTGATCACGCGCAAGCGGTGCTCGCGCACGATTGAGGCGGCACTGGTAAAGGGAGAACCCACTTCCTCGAGCGGCCGCCGCCACGAGTCGTCTTCGTAAGCATGCCAAGCGGCTAACCGCAAGACAAACCCGGCAGCACCCTGAAACGAGGCTGCGTGTTTGTTATTTTATAACGCCTGTTTTATGATTACGTCCCGTGAAATTATACTGATCGAACTGTATCCGATTTGCAGCACAAAATAAACGGCACGGCCACTAAAGGCTGAGCTGGTAACATCTGACGCGTTATATAAAACTTGTAAGTCAGTAAAACGAGGTAATCTTTTTCGTCTCTTTTTTACGCATAACGGCAGAGACCTTCCTGTGTTTGACTTCAGAAAGAAAGACGAAAAAAAAGAAGTTAAAAAGCAGCTTTTCGAGAAAGCTATCTTCGAACTATGGCGTTTTCGGAAAGCCACATTCTTTTCCCCAATATATTTCCCGTTTTCCCCGATGTTTCCCCACATGCGAATCCACAGACTCTTTATTTTTTCAAATAAAACCCAAATGCGAAATTCAATATTTAATGGGCTTTATAACGGTTCGTTAAAATTGCATGGAGGAATACATTTCCTAAAAAGACTTATTTTATTCGGCTTAAAATATAGTAGCTTTTTTTCTCTACAGGCCTTTAACGGCAAAAAAATTTTAATAAAGTACTCCTAAGAATAAAGCCCATTTGTTTCTGGGGAGACTGAATACCGTGATCCACACTTTCGCCGTTTTTTCGCTAGGTGGGCTCAAATTTCAGGGATGGCGACAAATGGCCAAAAGCATGTTTTTTTCTGCCCAAATTTTCACTTTTTCCAAGGCAGCACAAATTTTTTATCAAAACTATAGCTTCGAAATACTTGTTCGGGGTCTAAAAACTGGGCCTACAGTATGTTTTATTGAAATCGAGAGTGGTGAGCAGAACCCAGTGTTCGTTTTTTTTTTCTGACAAATTTCGCATGACCTTCTAATGTAGAAACCAGGTTTCGTGCTACAGCACCAAACTTGCTTTGTACATCAAAATGTACCTCAGGAGGCCTTAAATTGTACATCAAAGTATCCGTTAGGAGCCGTACATTTTCACAATATATTGTTAACATTTAAGAGCTCCTGGGGACATCTTCCACTGAAGCAAAACTGTTCCCAATTCTTGGCTCTTCATGGGCAATTCGCTAGTGGACCTCTAAACACTACATTCATAACATCCACAAGCACTAGCATGAAAAGTCTAGAAAAACCACAAGGGGGGGACTCAAAATAAGTCATGGCGGAGTTTTGAATTTTGGTTGTACATTTGCTTACGCAGGTACTGAAGGGCAATTTTAAACAAAATTCAAATGAGCGTGGCGTTTGAGCTCGAGTATTCTATTCAGTCAGCTTTGAACCCATCGAGCGCCTTACGCAATTTCTATGGTCTCATACTGCTGAAAGGTACTGAACACAAGCATACACTAAAAATATTCAGCCTTTAAAAAATGAGACTCTATACCTAACTGAAAATGAACTCGGATATATGTATTCTGCTAAACTTAAATTTCAAGATGGACACTTGCAACAGAGGTCTCCTCCCCCCAGCCTGAACACAAAGTGTGTAGCGCCCATTACCCTCCATAATTTACGCCGCTACCCACGAGAATAAGTGAAACGTGTCCATTTTTATCGATTCCTCACGCGCTTCCCCCGCGCACCAAAGAATGAAAAAAATTGCTTAAACTACTTATCTGCTACTGTAGGAGGCACTGAAAAAACATAAAAGCAAGCGCATTGCACAACCTAAATGCATTTCAAAGGACACCACCTTATTGCAATATTTTTCGTAGCGCTTCAACACAAGGTGCTGCGAAACGGACGCCCGAATAAAGAAAATGAATTTTCATTTCGCCTGCAGTAAAAATCAATTGTACTGATGATGATGATGATGATGGTGGTGATGATGATGATGAAGATGATAGGAACTTTGTTTCTCCCAAAGTATGGGACGGAACCTGAGATTGGCTACGCTGCTTTGAGGAGGTCAGCGGGAATACCTTGGGACACCACGGCCTCCAATGCACGTCATATTACCTAGCGTTGCTGTGCCGAGTGAGACACCTTGTCGAATCAGAAAGAGAAGAAAGAGAAGGAAAGAATAAAGAAAAGGAATTTTTATTTCGCCTGCAGTAAAA